>NW_028241802.1:0-266344 GCF_964263255.1 Lissotriton vulgaris
TCAATTTTCGGATGAAAAACGATGACTCCGGACCTGTCGAACGATACCAAAATGGTCTATAATGATGAAATTTCAACATTTAATCTTTTGACTCTAAATTACTGTTGGATGTGAATTATGACTTTGTCAACTACAATAAGTGTGTTTAAAGTCATTTCTGTGCCTGAAACGGGTCAAAATGGAAGCTTTTGAGTTAGCAAAACTCTGTAAAAATGGCAATTTTGGTCGCTGTGAGGGTTTAAAAAGTGCTTATTCAACATGAGGCATGATCCAATTGACATTTTGAATCATTTTTGGTACAGTCCAAAAAATCAATTTTCGGATGAAAAACGACGACTCCGGACCTGTCGAACGATCCCAAAATGGTCAATATGGATGAAATTTCAACATTTAATCTTTTGACTCTAAATTACTGTTGGATGTGAATTATGACTTTGTCAACTAGAATAAGTGTGTTTAAAGTCATTTCTGTGCCTGAAACGGGTCAAAATGGAAGCTTTTGAGTAAGCAAAACTCTGTAAAAATGGCAATTTTGGTCATTGTGAGGGTTTAAAAAGTGGTTATTCAACATGAGGCATGATCCAATTGACATTTTGAATCATTTTTGGTACAGTCCAAAAAATCAATTTTCGGATGAAAAACGATGACTCCGGACCTGTCGAACGATCATAAAATGGTCTATAATGATGAAATTTCAACATTTAATCTTTTGACTCTAAATTACTGTTGGATGTGAATTATGACTTTGTCAACTAGAATAAGTGTGTTTAAAGTCATTTCTGTGCCTGAAACGGGTCAAAATGGAAGCTTTTGAGTAAGTAAAACTCTGTAAAAATGGCAATTTTGGTCACTGTGGGGGTTTAAAAAGTGGTTATTCCACATGAGGCATGATCCAATTGACATTTTGAATCATTTTTGGTACAGTCCAAAAAATCAATTTTCGGATGAAAAACGATGACTCCGGACCTGTCGAACGATACCAAAATGGTCTATAATGATGAAATTTCAACATTTAATCTTTTGACTCTAAATGACTGTTGGATGTGAATTATGACTTTGTCAACTAGAATAAGTGTGTTTAAAGTCATTTCTGTGCCTGAAACGGGTCAAAATGGAAGCTTTTGAGTAAGCAAAACTCTGTAAAAATGGCAATTTTGGTCACTGTGAGGGTTTAAAAAGTGGTTATTCAACATGAGGCATGATCCAATTGACATTTTGAATCATTTTTGGTACAGTCCAAAAAATCTATTTTCGGATGAAAAAAGATGACTCCGGACCTGTCGAACGATCATAAAATGGTCTATAATGATGAAATTTCAACATTTAATCTTTTGACTCTAAATTACTGTTGGATGTGAATTATGACTTTGTCAACTAGAATAAGTGTGTTTAAAGTCATTTCTGTGCCTGAAACGGGTCAAAATTGAAGCTTTTGAGTAAGCAAAACTCTGTAAAAATGGCAATTTTGGTCACTGTGAGGGTTTAAAAAGTGGTTATTCAACATGAGGCATGATCCAATTGACATTTTGAATTATTTTTGGTACAGTCCAAAAAATCAATTTTCGGATGAAAAACGATGACTCCGGACCTGTCGAACGATACCAAAATGGTCTATAATGATGAAATTTCAACATTTAATCTTTTGACTCTAAATGACTGTTGGATGTGAATTATGACTTTGTCAACTAGAATAAGTGTGTTTAAAGTCATTTCTGTGCCTGAAACGGGTCAAAATGGAAGCTTTTGAGTAAGCAAAACTCTGTAAAAATGGCAATTTTGGTCACTGTGAGGGTTTAAAAAGTGGTTATTCAACATGAGGCATGATCCAATTGACATTTTGAATCATTTTTGGTACAGTCCAAAAAATCTATTTTCGGATGAAAAACGATGACTCCGGACCTGTCGAACGATCATAAAATGGTCTATAATGATGAAATTTCAACATTTAATCTTTTGACTCTAAATTACTGTTGGATGTGAATTAGGACTTTGTCAACTAGAATAAGTGTGTTTAAAGTCATTTCTGTGCCTGAAACGGGTCAAAATTGAAGCTTTTGAGTAAGCAAAACTCTGTAAAAATGGCAATTTTGGTCACTGTGAGGGTTTAAAAAGTGGTTATTCAACATGAGGCATGATCCAATTGACATTTTGAATCATTTTTGGTACAATCCAAAAAATCAATTTTTGGATGAAAAACGATGACTCCGGACCTGTCGAACGATCATAAAATGGTCTATAATGATGAAATTTCAACATTTAATCTTTTGACTCTAAATTACTGTTGGATGTGAATTATGACTTTGTCAACTAGAATAAGTGTGTTTAAAGTCATTTCTGTGCCTGAAACGGGTCAAAATGGAAGCTTTTGAGTAAGCAAAACTCTGTAAAAATGCAATTTTTGGTCACTGTGAGGGTTTAAAAAGTGGTTATTCAACATGAGGCATGATCCAATTGACATTTTGAATTATTTTTGGTACAGTCCAAAAAATAAATTTTCGGATGAAAAACGATGACTCCGGACCTGTCGAACGATACCAAAATGGTCTATAATGATGAAATTTCAACATTTAATCTTTTGACTCTAAATGACTGTTGGATGTGAATTATGACTTTGTCAACTAGAATAAGTGTGTTTAAAGTCATTTCTGTGCCTGAAACGGGTCAAAATGGAAGCTTTTGAGTAAGCAAAACTCTGTAAAAATGGCAATTTTGGTCACTGTGAGGGTTTAAAAAGTGGTTATTCAACATGAGGCATGATCCAATTGACATTTTGAATCATTTTTGGTACAGTCCAAAAAATCGATTTTCGGATGAAAAACGATGACTCCGGACCTGTCGAACGATCATAAAATGGTCTATAATGATGAAATTTCAACATTTAATCTTTTGACTCTAAATTACTGTTGGAAGTGAATTATGACTTTGTCAACTAGAATAAGTGTGTTTAAAGTCATTTCTGTGCCTGAAACGGGTCAAAATGGAAGCTTTTGAGTAAGCAAAACTCTGTAAAAATGGCAGTTTTGGTCACTGTGAGGGTTTAAAAAGTGGTTATTCAACATGAGGCATGATCCAATTGACATTTTGAATCATTTTTGGTACAGTCCAAAAAATCAATTTTTGGATGAAAAACGATGACTCCGGACCTGTCGAACGATCCCAAAATGGTCAATATGGATGAAATTTCAACATTTACTCTTTTGACTCTAAATTACTGTTGGATGTGAATTATGACTTTGTCAACTAGAATAAGTGTGTTTAAAGTCATTTATGTGCCTGAAACGGGTCAAAATGGAAGCTTTTGAGTAAGCAAAACTCTGTAAAAATGGCAATTTTGGTCACTGTGAGGGTTTAAAAAGTGGTTATTCAACATGAGGCATGATCCAATTGACATTTTGAATCATTCTTGGTACAGTCCAAAAAATCAATTTTCGGATGAAAAACGATGACTCTGGACCTGTCGAACGATACCAAAATGGTCTATAATGATGAAATTTCAACATTTAATCTTTTGACTCTAAATTACTGTTGGATGTGAATTATGACTTTGTCAACTAGAATAAGTGTGTTTAAAGTCATTTCTGTGCCTGAAACGGGTCAAAATTGAAGCTTTTGAGTAAGCAAAACTCTGTAAAAATGGCAATTTTGGTCACTGTGAGGGTTTAAAAAGTGGTTATTCAACATGAGGCATGATCCAATTGACATTTTGAATCATTTTTGGTACAGTCCAAAAAATCAATTTTCGGATGAAAAACGATGACTCCGGACCTGTCGAACGATACCAAAATGGTCTATAATGATGAAATTTCAACATTTAATCTTTTGACTCTAAATTACTGTTGGATGTGAATTATGACTTTGTCAACTGGAATAAGTGTGTTTAAAGTCATTTCTGTGCCTGAAAGGGGGTCAAAATGGAAGCTTTTGAGTAAGCAAAAATCTGTAAAACTGGCAATTTTGGTCACTGTGAGGGTTTAAAAAGTGGTTATTCAACATGAGGCAAGATCCAATTGAGATTTTGAATCATTTTTGGTACAGTCCAAAAAATCAATTTTCGGATGAAAAACGATGACTCGGACCTGTCGAACGATCCCAAAATGGTCAATATGGATGAAATTTCAACATTTAATCTTTTGACTCTAAATTACTGTTGGATGTGAATTATGACTTTGTCAACTAGAATAAGTGTGTTTAAAGTCATTTCTGTGCCTGAACCGGGTCAAAATGGAAGCTTTTGAGTAAGTAAAACTCTGTAAAAATGGCAATTTTGGTCACTGTGAGGGTTTAAAAAGTGGTTATTCAACATGAGGCATGATCCAATTGACATTTTGAATCATTTTTGGTACAGTCCAAAAAATCAATTTTCGGATGAAAAACGATGACTCTGGACCTGTCGAACGATCCCAAAATGGTCAATATTGATGAAATTTCAACATTTAATCTTTTGACTCTAAATTACTGTTGGATGTGAATTATGACTTTGTCAACTAGAATAAGTGTGTTTAAAGTCATTTCTGTGTCTGAAACGGGTCAAAATGGAAGCTTTTGAGTAAGCAAAACTCTGTGAAAATGGCAATTTTGGTCATTGTGAGGGTTTAAAAAGTGGTTATTCAACATGAGGCATGATCCAATTGACATTTTGAATCATTTTTGGTACAGTCCAAAAAATCAATTTTCGGATGAAAAACGATGACTCCGGACCTGTCGAACGATACCAAAATGGTCTATAATGATGAAATTTCAACATTTAATCTTTTGACTCTAAATTACTGTTGGATGTGAATTATGACTTTGTCAACTGGAATAAGTGTGTTTAAAGTCATTTCTGTGCCTGAAAGGGGGTCAAAATGGAAGCTTTTGAGTAAGCAAAAATCTGTAAAACTGGCAATTTTGGTCACTGTGAGGGTTTAAAAAGTGGTTATTCAACATGAGGCATGATCCAATTGACATTTTGAATCATTTTTGGTACAGTCCAAAAAATCAATTTTCGGATGAAAAACGATGACTCCGGACCTGTCGAACGATACCAAAATGGTCTATAATGATGAAATTTCAACATTTAATCTTTTGACTCTAAATTACTGTTGGATGTGAATTATGACTTTGTCAACTAGAATAAGTGTGTTTAAAGTCATTTCTGTGCCTGAAACGGGTCAAAATGGAAGCTTTTGAGTTAGCAAAACTCTGTAAAAATGGCAATTTTGGTCGCTGTGAGGGTTTAAAAAGTGCTTATTCAACATGAGGCATGATCCAATTGACATTTTGAATCATTTTTGGTACAGTCCAAAAAATCAATTTTCGGATGAAAAACGACGACTCCGGACCTGTCGAACGATCCCAAAATGGTCAATATGGATGAAATTTCAACATTTAATCTTTTGACTCTAAATTACTGTTGGATGTGAATTATGACTTTGTCAACTAGAATAAGTGTGTTTAAAGTCATTTCTGTGCCTGAAACGGGTCAAAATTGAAGCTTTTGAGTAAGCAAAACTCTGTAAAAATGGCAATTTTGGTCACTGTGAGGGTTTAAAAAGTGGTTATTCAACATGAGGCATGATCCAATTGACATTTTGAATCATTTTTGGTACAGTCCAAAAAATCAATTTTCAGATGAAAAACGATGACTCCGGACCTGTCGAACGATCATAAAATGGTCTATAATGATGAAATTTCAACATTTAATCTTTTGACTCTAAATTACTGTTGGATGTGAATTATGACTTTGTCAACTAGAATAAGTGTGTTTAAAGTCATTTCTGTGCCTGAAACGGGTCAAAATGGAAGCTTTTGAGTAAGTAAAACTCTGTAAAAATGGCAATTTTGGTCACTGTGAGGGTTTAAAAAGTGGTTATTCCACATGAGGCATGATCCAATTGACATTTTGAATCATTTTTGGTACAGTCCAAAAAATCAATTTTCGGATGAAAAACGATGACTCCGGACCTGTCGAACGATACCAAAATGGTCTATAATGATGAAATTTCAACATTTAATCTTTTGACTCTAAATGACTGTTGGATGTGAATTATGACTTTGTCAACTAGAATAAGTGTGTTTAAAGTCATTTCTGTGCCTGAAACGGGTCAAAATGGAAGCTTTTGAGTAAGCAAAACTCTGTAAAAATGGCAATTTTGGTCACTGTGAGGGTTTAAAAAGTGGTTATTCAACATGAGGCATGATCCAATTGACATTTTGAATCATTTTTGGTACAGTCCAAAAAATCTATTTTCGGATGAAAAAAGATGACTCCGGACCTGTCGAACGATCATAAAATGGTCTATAATGATGAAATTTCAACATTTAATCTTTTGACTCTAAATTACTGTTGGATGTGAATTATGACTTTGTCAACTAGAATAAGTGTGTTTAAAGTCATTTCTGTGCCTGAAACGGGTCAAAATTGAAGCTTTTGAGTAAGCAAAACTCTGTAAAAATGGCAATTTTGGTCACTGTGAGGGTTTAAAAAGTGGTTATTCAACATGAGGCATGATCCAATTGACATTTTGAATTATTTTTGGTACAGTCCAAAAAATCAATTTTCGGATGAAAAACGATGACTCCGGACCTGTCGAACGATACCAAAATGGTCTATAATGATGAAATTTCAACATTTAATCTTTTGACTCTAAATGACTGTTGGATGTGAATTATGACTTTGTCAACTAGAATAAGTGTGTTTAAAGTCATTTCTGTGCCTGAAACGGGTCAAAATGGAAGCTTTTGAGTAAGCAAAACTCTGTAAAAATGGCAATTTTGGTCACTGTGAGGGTTTAAAAAGTGGTTATTCAACATGAGGCATGATCCAATTGACATTTTGAATCATTTTTGGTACAGTCCAAAAAATCTATTTTCGGATGAAAAACGACGACTCCGGACCTGTCGAACGATCCCAAAATGGTCAATATGGATGAAATTTCAACATTTAATCTTTTGACTCTAAATTACTGTTGGATGTGAATTATGACTTTGTCAACTAGAATAAGTGTGTTTAAAGTCATTTCTGTGCCTGAAACGGGTCAAAATGGAAGCTTTTGAGTAAGCAAAACTCTGTAAAAATGGCAATTTTGGTCACTGTGAGGGTTTAAAAAGTGGTTATTCAACATGAGGCATGATCCAATTGACATTTTGAATCATTTTTGGTACAGTCCAAAAAATCAATTTTCGGATGAAAAACGACGACTCCGGACCTGTCGAACGATCCCAAAATGGTCAATATGGATGAAATTTCAACATTTAATCTTTTGACTCTAAATTACTGTTGGATGTGAATTATGACTTTGTCAACTAGAATAAGTGTGTTTAAAGTCATTTCTGTGCCTGAAACGGGTCAAAATGGAAGCTTTTGAGTAAGCAAAACTCTGTAAAAATGGCAATTTTGGTCATTGTGAGGGTTTAAAAAGTGGTTATTCAACATGAGGCATGATCCAATTGACATTTTGAATCATTTTTGGTACAGTCCAAAAAATCAATTTTCGGATGAAAAACGATGACTCCGGACCTGTCGAACGATCCCAAAATGGTCAATATGGATGAAATTTCAACATTTAATCTTTTGACTCTAAATGACTGGTGGATGTGAAATATGACTTTGTCAACTAGAATAAGTGTGTTTAAAGTCATTTCTGTGCCTGAAACGGGTCAAAATTGAAGCTTTTGAGTAAGCAAAACTCTGTAAAAATGGCAATTTTGGTCACTGTGAGGGTTTAAAAAGTGGTTATTCAACATGAGGCATGATCCAATTGACATTTTGAATCATTTTTGGTACAGTCCAAAAAATCAATTTTCAGATGAAAAACGATGACTCCGGACCTGTCGAACGATCATAAAATGGTCTATAATGATGAAATTTCAACATTTAATCTTTTGACTCTAAATTACTGTTGGATGTGAATTATGACTTTGTCAACTAGAATAAGTGTGTTTAAAGTCATTTCTGTGCCTGAAACGGGTCAAAATGGAAGCTTTTGAGTAAGTAAAACTCTGTAAAAATGGCAATTTTGGTCACTGTGAGGGTTTAAAAAGTGGTTATTCCACATGAGGCATGATCCAATTGACATTTTGAATCATTTTTGGTACAGTCCAAAAAATCAATTTTCGGATGAAAAACGATGACTCCGGACCTGTCGAACGATACCAAAATGGTCTATAATGATGAAATTTCAACATTTAATCTTTTGACTCTAAATTACTGTTGGATGTGAATTATGACTTTGTCAACTGGAATAAGTGTGTTTAAAGTCATTTCTGTGCCTGAAAGGGGGTCAAAATGGAAGCTTTTGAGTAAGCAAAAATCTGTAAAACTGGCAATTTTGGTCACTGTGAGGGTTTAAAAAGTGGTTATTCAACATGAGGCAAGATCCAATTGAGATTTTGAATCATTTTTGGTACAGTCCAAAAAATCAATTTTCGGATGAAAAACGATGACTCGGACCTGTCGAACGATCCCAAAATGGTCAATATGGATGAAATTTCAACATTTAATCTTTTGACTCTAAATTACTGTTGGATGTGAATTATGACTTTGTCAACTAGAATAAGTGTGTTTAAAGTCATTTCTGTGCCTGAACCGGGTCAAAATGGAAGCTTTTGAGTAAGTAAAACTCTGTAAAAATGGCAATTTTGGTCACTGTGAGGGTTTAAAAAGTGGTTATTCAACATGAGGCATGATCCAATTGACATTTTGAATCATTTTTGGTACAGTCCAAAAAATCAATTTTCGGATGAAAAACGATGACTCTGGACCTGTCGAACGATCCCAAAATGGTCAATATTGATGAAATTTCAACATTTAATCTTTTGACTCTAAATTACTGTTGGATGTGAATTATGACTTTGTCAACTAGAATAAGTGTGTTTAAAGTCATTTCTGTGTCTGAAACGGGTCAAAATGGAAGCTTTTGAGTAAGCAAAACTCTGTGAAAATGGCAATTTTGGTCATTGTGAGGGTTTAAAAAGTGGTTATTCAACATGAGGCATGATCCAATTGACATTTTGAATCATTTTTGGTACAGTCCAAAAAATCAATTTTCGGATGAAAAACGATGACTCCGGACCTGTCGAACGATACCAAAATGGTCTATAATGATGAAATTTCAACATTTAATCTTTTGACTCTAAATTACTGTTGGATGTGAATTATGACTTTGTCAACTGGAATAAGTGTGTTTAAAGTCATTTCTGTGCCTGAAAGGGGGTCAAAATGGAAGCTTTTGAGTAAGCAAAAATCTGTAAAACTGGCAATTTTGGTCACTGTGAGGGTTTAAAAAGTGGTTATTCAACATGAGGCATGATCCAATTGACATTTTGAATCATTTTTGGTACAGTCCAAAAAATCAATTTTCGGATGAAAAACGATGACTCCGGACCTGTCGAACGATACCAAAATGGTCTATAATGATGAAATTTCAACATTTAATCTTTTGACTCTAAATTACTGTTGGATGTGAATTATGACTTTGTCAACTAGAATAAGTGTGTTTAAAGTCATTTCTGTGCCTGAAACGGGTCAAAATGGAAGCTTTTGAGTTAGCAAAACTCTGTAAAAATGGCAATTTTGGTCGCTGTGAGGGTTTAAAAAGTGCTTATTCAACATGAGGCATGATCCAATTGACATTTTGAATCATTTTTGGTACAGTCCAAAAAATCAATTTTCGGATGAAAAACGACGACTCCGGACCTGTCGAACGATCCCAAAATGGTCAATATGGATGAAATTTCAACATTTAATCTTTTGACTCTAAATTACTGTTGGATGTGAATTATGACTTTGTCAACTAGAATAAGTGTGTTTAAAGTCATTTCTGTGCCTGAAACGGGTCAAAATTGAAGCTTTTGAGTAAGCAAAACTCTGTAAAAATGGCAATTTTGGTCACTGTGAGGGTTTAAAAAGTGGTTATTCAACATGAGGCATGATCCAATTGACATTTTGAATCATTTTTGGTACAGTCCAAAAAATCAATTTTCAGATGAAAAACGATGACTCCGGACCTGTCGAACGATCATAAAATGGTCTATAATGATGAAATTTCAACATTTAATCTTTTGACTCTAAATTACTGTTGGATGTGAATTATGACTTTGTCAACTAGAATAAGTGTGTTTAAAGTCATTTCTGTGCCTGAAACGGGTCAAAATGGAAGCTTTTGAGTAAGTAAAACTCTGTAAAAATGGCAATTTTGGTCACTGTGAGGGTTTAAAAAGTGGTTATTCCACATGAGGCATGATCCAATTGACATTTTGAATCATTTTTGGTACAGTCCAAAAAATCAATTTTCGGATGAAAAACGATGACTCCGGACCTGTCGAACGATACCAAAATGGTCTATAATGATGAAATTTCAACATTTAATCTTTTGACTCTAAATGACTGTTGGATGTGAATTATGACTTTGTCAACTAGAATAAGTGTGTTTAAAGTCATTTCTGTGCCTGAAACGGGTCAAAATGGAAGCTTTTGAGTAAGCAAAACTCTGTAAAAATGGCAATTTTGGTCACTGTGAGGGTTTAAAAAGTGGTTATTCAACATGAGGCATGATCCAATTGACATTTTGAATCATTTTTGGTACAGTCCAAAAAATCTATTTTCGGATGAAAAAAGATGACTCCGGACCTGTCGAACGATCATAAAATGGTCTATAATGATGAAATTTCAACATTTAATCTTTTGACTCTAAATTACTGTTGGATGTGAATTATGACTTTGTCAACTAGAATAAGTGTGTTTAAAGTCATTTCTGTGCCTGAAACGGGTCAAAATTGAAGCTTTTGAGTAAGCAAAACTCTGTAAAAATGGCAATTTTGGTCACTGTGAGGGTTTAAAAAGTGGTTATTCAACATGAGGCATGATCCAATTGACATTTTGAATTATTTTTGGTACAGTCCAAAAAATCAATTTTCGGATGAAAAACGATGACTCCGGACCTGTCGAACGATACCAAAATGGTCTATAATGATGAAATTTCAACATTTAATCTTTTGACTCTAAATGACTGTTGGATGTGAATTATGACTTTGTCAACTAGAATAAGTGTGTTTAAAGTCATTTCTGTGCCTGAAACGGGTCAAAATGGAAGCTTTTGAGTAAGCAAAACTCTGTAAAAATGGCAATTTTGGTCACTGTGAGGGTTTAAAAAGTGGTTATTCAACATGAGGCATGATCCAATTGACATTTTGAATCATTTTTGGTACAGTCCAAAAAATCTATTTTCGGATGAAAAACGACGACTCCGGACCTGTCGAACGATCCCAAAATGGTCAATATGGATGAAATTTCAACATTTAATCTTTTGACTCTAAATTACTGTTGGATGTGAATTATGACTTTGTCAACTAGAATAAGTGTGTTTAAAGTCATTTCTGTGCCTGAAACGGGTCAAAATGGAAGCTTTTGAGTAAGCAAAACTCTGTAAAAATGGCAATTTTGGTCACTGTGAGGGTTTAAAAAGTGGTTATTCAACATGAGGCATGATCCAATTGACATTTTGAATCATTTTTGGTACAGTCCAAAAAATCAATTTTCGGATGAAAAACGACGACTCCGGACCTGTCGAACGATCCCAAAATGGTCAATATGGATGAAATTTCAACATTTAATCTTTTGACTCTAAATTACTGTTGGATGTGAATTATGACTTTGTCAACTAGAATAAGTGTGTTTAAAGTCATTTCTGTGCCTGAAACGGGTCAAAATGGAAGCTTTTGAGTAAGCAAAACTCTGTAAAAATGGCAATTTTGGTCATTGTGAGGGTTTAAAAAGTGGTTATTCAACATGAGGCATGATCCAATTGACATTTTGAATCATTTTTGGTACAGTCCAAAAAATCAATTTTCGGATGAAAAACGATGACTCCGGACCTGTCGAACGATCCCAAAATGGTCAATATGGATGAAATTTCAACATTTAATCTTTTGACTCTAAATGACTGGTGGATGTGAAATATGACTTTGTCAACTAGAATAAGTGTGTTTAAAGTCATTTCTGTGCCTGAAACGGGTCAAAATTGAAGCTTTTGAGTAAGCAAAACTCTGTAAAAATGGCAATTTTGGTCACTGTGAGGGTTTAAAAAGTGGTTATTCAACATGAGGCATGATCCAATTGACATTTTGAATCATTTTTGGTACAGTCCAAAAAATCAATTTTCAGATGAAAAACGATGACTCCGGACCTGTCGAACGATCATAAAATGGTCTATAATGATGAAATTTCAACATTTAATCTTTTGACTCTAAATTACTGTTGGATGTGAATTATGACTTTGTCAACTAGAATAAGTGTGTTTAAAGTCATTTCTGTGCCTGAAACGGGTCAAAATGGAAGCTTTTGAGTAAGTAAAACTCTGTAAAAATGGCAATTTTGGTCACTGTGAGGGTTTAAAAAGTGGTTATTCCACATGAGGCATGATCCAATTGACATTTTGAATCATTTTTGGTACAGTCCAAAAAATCAATTTTCGGATGAAAAACGATGACTCCGGACCTGTCGAACGATACCAAAATGGTCTATAATGATGAAATTTCAACATTTAATCTTTTGACTCTAAATGACTGTTGGATGTGAATTATGACTTTGTCAACTAGAATAAGTGTGTTTAAAGTCATTTCTGTGCCTGAAACGGGTCAAAATGGAAGCTTTTGAGTAAGCAAAACTCTGTAAAAATGGCAATTTTGGTCACTGTGAGGGTTTAAAAAGTGGTTATTCAACATGAGGCATGATCCAATTGACATTTTGAATCATTTTTGGTACAGTCCAAAAAATCTATTTTCGGATGAAAAAAGATGACTCCGGACCTGTCGAACGATCATAAAATGGTCTATAATGATGAAATTTCAACATTTAATCTTTTGACTCTAAATTACTGTTGGATGTGAATTATGACTTTGTCAACTAGAATAAGTGTGTTTAAAGTCATTTCTGTGCCTGAAACGGGTCAAAATTGAAGCTTTTGAGTAAGCAAAACTCTGTAAAAATGGCAATTTTGGTCACTGTGAGGGTTTAAAAAGTGGTTATTCAACATGAGGCATGATCCAATTGACATTTTGAATTATTTTTGGTACAGTCCAAAAAATCAATTTTCGGATGAAAAACGATGACTCCGGACCTGTCGAACGATACCAAAATGGTCTATAATGATGAAATTTCAACATTTAATCTTTTGACTCTAAATGACTGTTGGATGTGAATTATGACTTTGTCAACTAGAATAAGTGTGTTTAAAGTCATTTCTGTGCCTGAAACGGGTCAAAATGGAAGCTTTTGAGTAAGCAAAACTCTGTAAAAATGGCAATTTTGGTCACTGTGAGGGTTTAAAAAGTGGTTATTCAACATGAGGCATGATCCAATTGACATTTTGAATCATTTTTGGTACAGTCCAAAAAATCTATTTTCGGATGAAAAACGATGACTCCGGACCTGTCGAACGATCATAAAATGGTCTATAATGATGAAATTTCAACATTTAATCTTTTGACTCTAAATTACTGTTGGATGTGAATTAGGACTTTGTCAACTAGAATAAGTGTGTTTAAAGTCATTTCTGTGCCTGAAACGGGTCAAAATTGAAGCTTTTGAGTAAGCAAAACTCTGTAAAAATGGCAATTTTGGTCACTGTGAGGGTTTAAAAAGTGGTTATTCAACATGAGGCATGATCCAATTGACATTTTGAATCATTTTTGGTACAATCCAAAAAATCAATTTTTGGATGAAAAACGATGACTCCGGACCTGTCGAACGATCATAAAATGGTCTATAATGATGAAATTTCAACATTTAATCTTTTGACTCTAAATTACTGTTGGATGTGAATTATGACTTTGTCAACTAGAATAAGTGTGTTTAAAGTCATTTCTGTGCCTGAAACGGGTCAAAATGGAAGCTTTTGAGTAAGCAAAACTCTGTAAAAATGCAATTTTTGGTCACTGTGAGGGTTTAAAAAGTGGTTATTCAACATGAGGCATGATCCAATTGACATTTTGAATTATTTTTGGTACAGTCCAAAAAATAAATTTTCGGATGAAAAACGATGACTCCGGACCTGTCGAACGATACCAAAATGGTCTATAATGATGAAATTTCAACATTTAATCTTTTGACTCTAAATGACTGTTGGATGTGAATTATGACTTTGTCAACTAGAATAAGTGTGTTTAAAGTCATTTCTGTGCCTGAAACGGGTCAAAATGGAAGCTTTTGAGTAAGCAAAACTCTGTAAAAATGGCAATTTTGGTCACTGTGAGGGTTTAAAAAGTGGTTATTCAACATGAGGCATGATCCAATTGACATTTTGAATCATTTTTGGTACAGTCCAAAAAATCTATTTTCGGATGAAAAACGATGACTCCGGACCTGTCGAACGATCATAAAATGGTCTATAATGATGAAATTTCAACATTTAATCTTTTGACTCTAAATTACTGTTGGAAGTGAATTATGACTTTGTCAACTAGAATAAGTGTGTTTAAAGTCATTTCTGTGCCTGAAACGGGTCAAAATGGAAGCTTTTGAGTAAGCAAAACTCTGTAAAAATGGCAGTTTTGGTCACTGTGAGGGTTTAAAAAGTGGTTATTCAACATGAGGCATGATCCAATTGACATTTTGAATCATTTTTGGTACAGTCCAAAAAATCAATTTTTGGATGAAAAACGATGACTCCGGACCTGTCGAACGATCCCAAAATGGTCAATATGGATGAAATTTTAACATTTACTCTTTTGACTCTAAATTACTGTTGGATGTGAATTATGACTTTGTCAACTAGAATAAGTGTGTTTAAAGTCATTTATGTGCCTGAAACGGGTCAAAATGGAAGCTTTTGAGTAAGCAAAACTCTGTAAAAATGGCAATTTTGGTCACTGTGAGGGTTTAAAAAGTGGTTATTCAACATGAGGCATGATCCAATTGACATTTTGAATCATTTTTGGTACAGTCCAAAAAATCAATTTTCGGATGAAAAACGATGACTCTGGACCTGTCGAACGATACCAAAATGGTCTATAATGATGAAATTTCAACATTTAATCTTTTGACTCTAAATTACTGTTGGATGTGAATTATGACTTTGTCAACTAGAATAAGTGTGTTTAAAGTCATTTCTGTGCCTGAAACGGGTCAAAATTGAAGCTTTTGAGTAAGCAAAACTCTGTAAAAATGGCAATTTTGGTCACTGTGAGGGTTTAAAAAGTGGTTATTCAACATGAGGCATGATCCAATTGACATTTTGAATCATTTTTGGTACAGTCCAAAAAATCAATTTTCGGATGAAAAACGATGACTCCGGACCTGTCGAACGATACCAAAATGGTCTATAATGATGAAATTTCAACATTTAATCTTTTGACTCTAAATTACTGTTGGATGTGAATTATGACTTTGTCAACTGGAATAAGTGTGTTTAAAGTCATTTCTGTGCCTGAAAGGGGGTCAAAATGGAAGCTTTTGAGTAAGCAAAAATCTGTAAAACTGGCAATTTTGGTCACTGTGAGGGTTTAAAAAGTGGTTATTCAACATGAGGCATGATCCAATTGACATTTTGAATCATTTTTGGTACAGTCCAAAAAATCAATTTTCGGATGAAAAACGATGACTCGGACCTGTCGAACGATCCCAAAATGGTCAATATGGATGAAATTTCAACATTTAATCTTTTGACTCTAAATTACTGTTGGATGTGAATTATGACTTTGTCAACTAGAATAAGTGTGTTTAAAGTCATTTCTGTGCCTGAACCGGGTCAAAATGGAAGCTTTTGAGTAAGTAAAACTCTGTAAAAATGGCAATTTTGGTCACTGTGAGGGTTTAAAAAGTGGTTATTCAACATGAGGCATGATCCAATTGACATTTTGAATCATTTTTGGTACAGTCCAAAAAATCAATTTTCGGATGAAAAACGATGACTCTGGACCTGTCGAACGATCCCAAAATGGTCAATATGGATGAAATTTCAACATTTAATCTTTTGACTCTAAATTACTGTTGGATGTGAATTATGACTTTGTCAACTAGAATAAGTGTGTTTAAAGTCATTTCTGTGTCTGAAACGGGTCAAAATGGAAGCTTTTGAGTAAGCAAAACTCTGTGAAAATGGCAATTTTGGTCATTGTGAGGGTTTAAAAAGTGGTTATTCAACATGAGGCATGATCCAATTGACATTTTGAATCATTTTTGGTACAGTCCAAAAAATCAATTTTCGGATGAAAAACGATGACTCCGGACCTGTCGAACGATACCAAAATGGTCTATAATGATGAAATTTCAACATTTAATCTTTTGACTCTAAATTACTGTTGGATGTGAATTATGACTTTGTCAACTGGAATAAGTGTGTTTAAAGTCATTTCTGTGCCTGAAAGGGGGTCAAAATGGAAGCTTTTGAGTAAGCAAAAATCTGTAAAACTGGCAATTTTGGTCACTGTGAGGGTTTAAAAAGTGGTTATTCAACATGAGGCATGATCCAATTGACATTTTGAATCATTTTTGGTACAGTCCAAAAAATCAATTTTCGGATGAAAAACGATGACTCGGACCTGTCGAACGATCCCAAAATGGTCAATATGGATGAAATTTCAACATTTAATCTTTTGACTCTAAATTACTGTTGGATGTGAATTATGACTTTGTCAACTAGAATAAGTGTGTTTAAAGTCATTTCTGTGCCTGAACCGGGTCAAAATGGAAGCTTTTGAGTAAGTAAAACTCTGTAAAAATGGCAATTTTGGTCACTGTGAGGGTTTAAAAAGTGGTTATTCAACATGAGGCATGATCCAATTGACATTTTGAATCATTTTTGGTACAGTCCAAAAAATCTATTTTCGGATGAAAAACGATGACTCCGGACCTGTCGGACAATACCAAAATGGTCTATAATCATGAAATTTCAACATTTAATCTTTTGACTCTAAATTACTGTTGGATGTGAATTATGACTTTGTCAACTAGAATAAGTGTGTTTAAAGTCATTTCTGTGCCTGAAACGGGTCAAAATTGAAGCTTTTGAGTAAGCAAAACTCTGTAAAAATGGCAATTTTTGTCACTGTGAGGGTTTAAAAAGTGGTTATTCAACATGAGGCATGATCCAATTGACATTTTGAATCATTTTTGGTACAGTCCAAAAAATCAATTTTCGGATGAAAAACGATGACTCCGGACCTGTCGAACGATCATAAAATGGTCTATAATGATGAAATTTCAACATTTAATCTTTTGACTCTAAATTACTGTTGGATGTGAATTATGACTTTGTCAACTAGAATAAGTGTGTTTAAAGTCATTTCTGTGCCTGAAACGGGTCAAAATGGAAGCTTTTGAGTTAGCAAAACTCTGTAAAAATGGCAATTTTGGTCGCTGTGAGGGTTTAAAAAGTGCTTATTCAACATGAGGCATGATCCAATTGACATTTTGAATCATTTTTGGTACAGTCCAAAAAATCAATTTTCGGATGAAAAACGACGACTCCGGACCTGTCGAACGATCCCAAAATGGTCAATACGGATGAAATTTCAACATTTAATCTTTTGACTCTAAATTACTGTTGGATGTGAATTATGACTTTGTCAACTAGAATAAGTGTGTTTAAAGTCATTTCTGTGCCTGAAACGGGTCAAAATTGAAGCTTTTGAGTAAGCAAAACTCTGTAAAAATGGCAATTTTGGTCACTGTGAGGGTTTAAAAAGTGGTTATTCAACATGAGGCATGATCCAATTGACATTTTGAATCATTTTTGGTACAGTCCAAAAAATCAATTTTCGGATGAAAAACGATGACTCCGGACCTGTCGAACGATCATAAAATGGTCTATAATGATGAAATTTCAACATTTAATCTTTTGACTCTAAATTACTGTTGGATGTGAATTATGACTTTGTCAACTAGAATAAGTGTGTTTAAAGTCATTTCTGTGCCTGAAACGGGTCAAAATGGAAGCTTTTGAGTAAGTAAAACTCTGTAAAAATGGCAATTTTGGTCACTGTGAGGGTTTAAAAAGTGGTTATTCCACATGAGGCATGATCCAATTGACATTTTGAATCATTTTTGGTACAGTCCAAAAAATCAATTTTCGGATGAAAAACGATGACTCCGGACCTGTCGAACGATACCAAAATGGTCTATAATGATGAAATTTCAACATTTAATCTTTTGACTCTAAATGACTGTTGGATGTGAATTATGACTTTGTCAACTAGAATAAGTGTGTTTAAAGTCATTTATGTGCCTGAAACGGGTCAAAATGGAAGCTTTTGAGTAAGCAAAACTCTGTAAAAATGGCAATTTTGGTCACTGTGAGGGTTTAAAAAGTGGTTATTCAACATGAGGCATGATCCAATTGACATTTTGAATCATTTTTGGTACAGTCCAAAAAATCTATTTTCGGATGAAAAACGATGACTCCGGACCTGTCGAACGATCATAAAATGGTCTATAATGATGAAATTTCAACATTTAATCTTTTGACTCTAAATTACTGTTGGATGTGAATTATGACTTTGTCAACTAGAATAAGTGTGTTTAAAGTCATTTCTGTGCCTGAAACGGGTCAAAATGGAAGCTTTTGAGTAAGCAAAACTCTGTAAAAATGCAATTTTTGGTCACTGTGAGGGTTTAAAAAGTGGTTATTCAACATGAGGCATGATCCAATTGACATTTTGAATCATTTTTGGTACAGTCCAAAAAATCAATTTTTGGATGAAAAACGATGACTCCGGACCTGTCGAACGATCCCAAAATGGTCAATATGGATGAAATTTCAACATTTACTCTTTTGACTCTAAATTACTGTTGGATGTGAATTAGGACTTTGTCAACTAAAATAAGTGTGTTTAAAGTCATTTCTGTGCCTGAAACGGGTCAAAATTGAATCTTTTGAGTAAGCAAAACTCTGTAAAAATGGCAATTTTGGTCACTGTGAGGGTTTAAAAAGTGGTTATTCAACACGAGGCACGATCCAATTGACATTTTGAATGATTTTTGGTACAGTCCAAAAATCAATTTTCAGATGAAAAACGATGACTCCGGACCTGTCGAACGATCATAAAATGGTCTATAATGATGAAATTTCAACATTTAATCTTTTGACTCTAAATTACTGTTGGATGTGAATTATGACTTTGTCAACTAGAATAAGTGTGTTTAAAGACATTTCTGTGCCTGAAACGGGTCAAAATGGAAGCTTTTGAGTAAGTAAAACTCTGTAAAAATGGCAATTTTGGTCACTGTGAGGGTTTAAAAAGTGGTTATTCCACATGAGGCATGATCCAATTGACATTTTGAATCATTTTTGGTACAGTCCAAAAAATCAATTTTCGGATGAAAAACGATGACTCCGGACCTGTCGACGATACCAAAATGGTCTATAATGATGAAATTTCAACATTTAATCTTTTGACTCTAAATGACTGTTGGATGTGAATTATGACTTTGTCAACTAGAATAAGTGTGTTTAAAGTCATTTCTGTGCCTGAAACGGGTCAAAATGGAAGCTTTTGAGTAAGCAAAACTCTGTAAAAATGGCAATTTTGGTCACTGTGAGGGTTTAAAAAGTGGTTATTCAACATGAGGCATGATCCAATTGACATTTTGAATCATTTTTGGTACAGTCCAAAAAATCTATTTTCGGATGAAAAAAGATGACTCCGGACCTGTCGAACGATCATAAAATGGTCTATAATGATGAAATTTCAACATTTAATCTTTTGACTCTAAATTACTGTTGGATGTGAATTATGACTTTGTCAACTAGAATAAGTGTGTTTAAAGTCATTTCTGTGCCTGAAACGGGTCAAAATTGAAGCTTTTGAGTAAGCAAAACTCTGTAAAAATGGCAATTTTGGTCACTGTGAGGGTTTAAAAAGTGGTTATTCAACATGAGGCATGATCCAATTGACATTTTGAATTATTTTTGGTACAGTCCAAAAAATCAATTTTCGGATGAAAAACGATGACTCCGGACCTGTCGAACGATACCAAAATGGTCTATAATGATGAAATTTCAACATTTAATCTTTTGACTCTAAATGACTGTTGGATGTGAATTATGACTTTGTCAACTAGAATAAGTGTGTTTAAAGTCATTTCTGTGCCTGATACGGGTCAAAATGGAAGCTTTTGAGTAAGCAAAACTCTGTAAAAATGGCAATTTTGGTCACTGTGAGGGTTTAAAAAGTGGGTATTCAACATGAGGCATGATCCAATTGACATTTTGAATCATTTTTGGTACAGTCCAAAAAATCTATTTTCGGATGAAAAACGATGACTCCGGACCTGTCGAACGATCATAAAATGGTCTATAATGATGAAATTTCAACATTTAATCTTTTGACTCTAAATTACTGTTGGAAGTGAATTATGACTTTGTCAACTAGAATAAGTGTGTTTAAAGTCATTTCTGTGCCTGAAACGGGTCAAAATGGAAGCTTTTGAGTAAGCAAAACTCTGTAAAAATGGCAGTTTTGGTCACTGTGAGGGTTTAAAAAGTGGTTATTCAACATGAGGCATGATCCAATTGACATTTTGAATCATTTTTGGTACAGTCCAAAAAATCAATTTTTGGATGAAAAACGATGACTCCGGACATGTCGAACGATCCCAAAATGGTCAATATGGATGAAATTTCAACATTTAATCTTTTGACTCTAAATTACTGTTGGATGTGAATTATGACTTTGTCAACTAGAATAAGTGTGTTTAAAGTCATTTATGTGCCTGAAACGGGTCAAAATGGAAGCTTTTGAGTAAGCAAAACTCTGTAAAAATGGCAATTTTGGTCACTGTGAGGGTTTAAAAAGTGGTTATTCAACATGAGGCATGATCCAATTGACATTTTGAATCATTTTTGGTACAGTCCAAAAAATCTATTTTCGGATGAAAAACGATGACTCCGGACCTGTCGAACGATCATAAAATGGTCTATAATGATGAAATTTCAACATTTAATCTTTTGACTCTAAATTACTGTTGGATGTGAATTATGACTTTGTCAACTAGAATAAGTGTGTTTAAAGTCATTTCTGTGCCTGAAACGGGTCAAAATGGAAGCTTTTGAGTAAGCAAAACTCTGTAAAAATGCAATTTTTGGTCACTGTAAGGGTTTAAAAAGTGGTTATTCAACATGAGGCATGATCCAATTGACATTTTGAATTATTTTTGGTACAGTCCAAAAAAATCAATTTTCGGATGAAAAACGATGACTCCGGACCTGTCGAACGATACCAAAATAGTCTATAATGATGAAATTTCAACATTTAATCTTTTGACTCTAAATGACTGTTGTATGTGAATTATGACTTTGTCAACTAGAATAAGTGTGTTTAAAGTCATTTCTGTGCCTGAAACGGGTCTAAATGGAAGCTTTTGAGTAAGCAAAACTCTGTAAAAATGGCAATTTTGGTCACTGTGAGGGTTTAAAAAGTGGTTATTCAACATGAGGCATGATCCAATTGACATTTTGAATCATTTT
Organism: Lissotriton vulgaris; assembly: GCF_964263255.1. Classification (NCBI taxonomy): domain Eukaryota; kingdom Metazoa; phylum Chordata; class Amphibia; order Caudata; family Salamandridae; genus Lissotriton; species Lissotriton vulgaris. The sequence continues at coordinate 21,444 of NW_028241802.1, forward strand.
TGGTACAGTCCAAAAAATCTATTTTCGGATGAAAAACGATGACTCCGGACCTGTCGAACGATCATAAAATGGTATATAATGATGAAATTTCAACATTTAATCTTTTGACTCTAAATTACTGTTGGAAGTGAATTATGACTTTGTCAACTAGAATAAGTGTGTTTAAAGTCATTTCTGTGCCTGAAACGGGTCAAAATGGAAGCTTTTGAGTAAGCAAAACTCTGTAAAAATGGCAGTTTTGGTCACTGTGAGGGTATAAAAAGTGGTTATTCAACATGAGGCATGATCCAATTGACATTTTGAATCATTTTTGGTACAGTCCAAAAAAATCAATTTTCGGATGAAAAACGATGACTCCGGACCTGTCGAACGATACCAAAATAGTCTATAATAATGAAATTTCAACATTTAATCTTTTGACTCTAAATGACTGTTGGATGTGAATTATGACTTTGTCAACTAGAATAAGTGTGTTTAAAGTCATTTCTGTGCCTGAAACGGGTCTAAATGGAAGCTTTTGAGTAAGCAAAACTCTGTAAAAATGGCAATTTTGGTCACTGTGAGGGTTTAAAAAGTGGTTATTCAACATGAGGCATGATCCAATTGACATTTTGAATCATTTTTGGTACAGTCCAAAAAATCTATTTTCGGATGAAAAACGATGACTCCGGACCTGTCGAACGATCATAAAATGGTATATAATGATGAAATTTCAACATTTAATCTTTTGACTCTAAATTACTGTTGGAAGTGAATTATGACTTTGTCAACTAGAATAAGTGTGTTTAAAGTCATTTCTGTGCCTGAAACGGGTCAAAATGGAAGCTTTTGAGTAAGCAAAACTCTGTAAAAATGGCAGTTTTGGTCACTGTGAGGGTATAAAAAGTGGTTATTCAACATGAGGCATGATCCAATTGACATTTTGAATCATTTTTGGTACATGAAAAACGATGACTCCGGACCTGTCGAACGATCCCAAAATGGTCAATATGGATGCAATTTCAACATTTACTCTTTTGACTCTAAATTACTGTTGGATGTGAAATATGACTTTGTCAACTAGAATAAGTGTGTTTAAAGTCATTTATGTGCCTGAAACGGGTCAAAATGGAAGCTTTTGAGTAAGCAAAACTCTGTAAAAATGGCAATTTTGGTCACTGTGAGGGTTTAAAAAGTGGTTATTCAACATGAGGCATGATCCAATTGACATTTTGAATCATTTTTGGTACAGTCCAAAAAATCAATTTTCGGATGAAAAACGATGACTCCGGACCTGTCGAACGATACCAAAATGGTCTATAATGATGAAATTTCAACATTTAATCTTTTGACTCTAAATTACTGTTGGATGTGAATTATGACTTTGTCAACTGGAATAAGTGTGTTTAAAGTCATTTCTGTGCCTGAAAGGGGGTCAAAATGGAAGCTTTTGAGTAAGCAAAAATCTGTAAAACTGGCAATTTTGGTCACTGTGAGGGTTTAAAAAGTGGTTATTCAACATGAGGCATGATCCAATTGACATTTTGAATCATTTTTGGTACAGTCCAAAAAATCAATTTTCGGATGAAAAACGATGACTCCGGACCTGTCGAACGATCCCAAAATGGTCAATATGGATGAAATTTCAACATTTAATCTTTTGACTCTAAATTACTGTTGGATGTGAATTATGACTTTGTCAACTAGAATAAGTGTGTTTAAAGTCATTTCTGTGCCTGAACCGGGTCAAAATGGAAGCTTTTGAGTAAGCAAAACTCTGTAAAAATGGCAATTTTGGTCACTGTGAGGGTTTAAAAAGTGGTTATTCAACATGAGGCATGATCCAATTGACATTTTGAATCATTTTTGGTACAGTCCAAAAAATCAATTTTCGGATGAAAAACGATGACTCCGGACCTGTCGAACGATACCAAAATGGTCTATAATGATGAAATTTCAACATTTAATCTTTTGACTCTAAATTACTGTTGGATGTGAAATATGACTTTGTCAACTAGAATAAGTGTGTTTAAAGTCATTTCTGTGCCTGAAACGGGTCAAAATGGAAGCTTTTGAGTAAGCAAAACTCTGTAAAAATGGCAATTTTGGTCACTGTGAGGGTTTAAAAAGTGGTTATTCAACATGAGGCATGATCCAATTGACATTTTGAATCATTTTTGGTACAGTCCAAAAAATCTATTTTCGGATGAAAAACGATGACTCCGGACCTGTCGAACGATCATAAAATGGTCTATAATGATGAAATTTCAACATTTAATCTTTTGACTCTAAATTACTGTTGGAAGTGAATTATGACTTTGTCAACTAGAATAAGTGTGTTTAAAGTCATTTCTGTGCCTGAAACGGGTCAAAATGGAAGCTTTTGAGTAAGCAAAACTCTGTAAAAATGGCAGTTTTGGTCACTGTGAGGGTTTAAAAAGTGGTTATTCAACATGAGGCATGATCCAATTGACATTTTGAATCATTTTTGGTACAGTCCAAAAAATCTATTTTCGGATGAAAAACGATGACTCCGGACCTGTCGAACGATCATAAAATGGTATATAATGATGAAATTTCAACATTTAATCTTTTGACTCTAAATTACTGTTGGAAGTGAATTATGACTTTGTCAACTAGAATAAGTGTGTTTAAAGTCATTTCTGTGCCTGAAACGGGTCAAAATGGAAGCTTTTGAGTAAGCAAAACTCTGTAAAAATGGCAGTTTTGGTCACTGTGAGGGTATAAAAAGTGGTTATTCAACATGAGGCATGATCCAATTGACATTTTGAATCATTTTTGGTACATGAAAAACGATGACTCCGGACCTGTCGAACGATCCCAAAATGGTCAATATGGATGCAATTTCAACATTTACTCTTTTGACTCTAAATTACTGTTGGATGTGAAATATGACTTTGTCAACTAGAATAAGTGTGTTTAAAGTCATTTATGTGCCTGAAACGGGTCAAAATGGAAGCTTTTGAGTAAGCAAAACTCTGTAAAAATGGCAATTTTGGTCACTGTGAGGGTTTAAAAAGTGGTTATTCAACATGAGGCATGATCCAATTGACATTTTGAATCATTTTTGGTACAGTCCAAAAAATCAATTTTCGGATGAAAAACGATGACTCCGGACCTGTCGAACGATACCAAAATGGTCTATAATGATGAAATTTCAACATTTAATCTTTTGACTCTAAATTACTGTTGGATGTGAATTATGACTTTGTCAACTGGAATAAGTGTGTTTAAAGTCATTTCTGTGCCTGAAAGGGGGTCAAAATGGAAGCTTTTGAGTAAGCAAAAATCTGTAAAACTGGCAATTTTGGTCACTGTGAGGGTTTAAAAAGTGGTTATTCAACATGAGGCATGATCCAATTGACATTTTGAATCATTTTTGGTACAGTCCAAAAAATCAATTTTCGGATGAAAAACGATGACTCCGGACCTGTCGAACGATCCCAAAATGGTCAATATGGATGAAATTTCAACATTTAATCTTTTGACTCTAAATTACTGTTGGATGTGAATTATGACTTTGTCAACTAGAATAAGTGTGTTTAAAGTCATTTCTGTGCCTGAACCGGGTCAAAATGGAAGCTTTTGAGTAAGCAAAACTCTGTAAAAATGGCAATTTTGGTCACTGTGAGGGTTTAAAAAGTGGTTATTCAACATGAGGCATGATCCAATTGACATTTTGAATCATTTTTGGTACAGTCCAAAAAATCAATTTTCGGATGAAAAACGATGACTCCGGACCTGTCGAACGATACCAAAATGGTCTATAATGATGAAATTTCAACATTTAATCTTTTGACTCTAAATTACTGTTGGATGTGAAATATGACTTTGTCAACTAGAATAAGTGTGTTTAAAGTCATTTCTGTGCCTGAAACGGGTCAAAATGGAAGCTTTTGAGTAAGCAAAACTCTGTAAAAATGGCAATTTTGGTCACTGTGAGGGTTTAAAAAGTGGTTATTCAACATGAGGCATGATCCAATTGACATTTTGAATCATTTTTGGTACAGTCCAAAAAATCTATTTTCGGATGAAAAACGATGACTCCGGACCTGTCGAACGATCATAAAATGGTCTATAATGATGAAATTTCAACATTTAATCTTTTGACTCTAAATTACTGTTGGAAGTGAATTATGACTTTGTCAACTAGAATAAGTGTGTTTAAAGTCATTTCTGTGCCTGAAACGGGTCAAAATGGAAGCTTTTGAGTAAGCAAAACTCTGTAAAAATGGCAGTTTTGGTCACTGTGAGGGTTTAAAAAGTGGTTATTCAACATGAGGCATGATCCAATTGACATTTTGAATCATTTTTGGTACAGTCCAAAAAATCAATTTTTGGATGAAAAACGATGACTCCGGACCTGTCGAACGATCCCAAAATGGTCAATATGGATGAAATTTTAACATTTACTCTTTTGACTCTAAATTACTGTTGGATGTGAATTATGACTTTGTCAACTAGAATAAGTGTGTTTAAAGTCATTTATGTGCCTGAAACGGGTCAAAATGGAAGCTTTTGAGTAAGCAAAACTCTGTAAAAATGGCAATTTTGGTCACTGTGAGGGTTTAAAAAGTGGTTATTCAACATGAGGCATGATCCAATTGACATTTTGAATCATTTTTGGTACAGTCCAAAAATCAATTTTCGGATGAAAAACGATGACTCTGGACCTGTCGAACGATACCAAAATGGTCTATAATGATGAAATTTCAACATTTAATCTTTTGACTCTAAATTACTGTTGGATGTGAATTATGACTTTGTCAACTAGAATAAGTGTGTTTAAAGTCATTTCTGTGCCTGAAACGGGTCAAAATTGAAGCTTTTGAGTAAGCAAAACTCTGTAAAAATGGCAATTTTGGTCACTGTGAGGGTTTAAAAAGTGGTTATTCAACATGAGGCATGATCCAATTGACATTTTGAATCATTTTTGGTACAGTCCAAAAAATCAATTTTCGGATGAAAAACGATGACTCCGGACCTGTCGAACGATACCAAAATGGTCTATAATGATGAAATTTCAACATTTAATCTTTTGACTCTAAATTACTGTTGGATGTGAATTATGACTTTGTCAACTGGAATAAGTGTGTTTAAAGTCATTTCTGTGCCTGAAAGGGGGTCAAAATGGAAGCTTTTGAGTAAGCAAAAATCTGTAAAACTGGCAATTTTGGTCACTGTGAGGGTTTAAAAAGTGGTTATTCAACATGAGGCATGATCCAATTGACATTTTGAATCATTTTTGGTACAGTCCAAAAAATCAATTTTCGGATGAAAAACGATGACTCGGACCTGTCGAACGATCCCAAAATGGTCAATATGGATGAAATTTCAACATTTAATCTTTTGACTCTAAATTACTGTTGGATGTGAATTATGACTTTGTCAACTAGAATAAGTGTGTTTAAAGTCATTTCTGTGCCTGAACCGGGTCAAAATGGAAGCTTTTGAGTAAGTAAAACTCTGTAAAAATGGCAATTTTGGTCACTGTGAGGGTTTAAAAAGTGGTTATTCAACATGAGGCATGATCCAATTGACATTTTGAATCATTTTTGGTACAGTCCAAAAAATCAATTTTCGGATGAAAAACGATGACTCTGGACCTGTCGAACGATCCCAAAATGGTCAATATGGATGAAATTTCAACATTTAATCTTTTGACTCTAAATTACTGTTGGATGTGAATTATGACTTTGTCAACTAGAATAAGTGTGTTTAAAGTCATTTCTGTGTCTGAAACGGGTCAAAATGGAAGCTTTTGAGTAAGCAAAACTCTGTGAAAATGGCAATTTTGGTCATTGTGAGGGTTTAAAAAGTGGTTATTCAACATGAGGCATGATCCAATTGACATTTTGAATCATTTTTGGTACAGTCCAAAAAATCAATTTTCGGATGAAAAACGATGACTCCGGACCTGTCGAACGATACCAAAATGGTCTATAATGATGAAATTTCAACATTTAATCTTTTGACTCTAAATTACTGTTGGATGTGAATTATGACTTTGCCAACTGGAATAAGTGTGTTTAAAGTCATTTCTGTGCCTGAAAGGGGGTCAAAATGGAAGCTTTTGAGTAAGCAAAAATCTGTAAAACTGGCAATTTTGGTCACTGTGAGGGTTTAAAAAGTGGTTATTCAACATGAGGCATGATCCAATTGACATTTTGAATCATTTTTGGTACAGTCCAAAAAATCAATTTTCGGATGAAAAACGATGACTCGGACCTGTCGAACGATCCCAAAATGGTCAATATGGATGAAATTTCAACATTTAATCTTTTGACTCTAAATTACTGTTGGATGTGAATTATGACTTTGTCAACTAGAATAAGTGTGTTTAAAGTCATTTCTGTGCCTGAACCGGGTCAAAATGGAAGCTTTTGAGTAAGTAAAACTCTGTAAAAATGGCAATTTTGGTCACTGTGAGGGTTTAAAAAGTGGTTATTCAACATGAGGCATGATCCAATTGACATTTTGAATCATTTTTGGTACAGTCCAAAAAATCTATTTTCGGATGAAAAACGATGACTCCGGACCTGTCGAACGATACCAAAATGGTCTATAATCATGAAATTTCAACATTTAATCTTTTGACTCTAAATTACTGTTGGATGTGAATTATGACTTTGTCAACTAGAATAAGTGTGTTTAAAGTCATTTCTGTGCCTGAAACGGGTCAAAATTGAAGCTTTTGAGTAAGCAAAACTCTGTAAAAATGGCAATTTTTGTCACTGTGAGGGTTTAAAAAGTGGTTATTCAACATGAGGCATGATCCAATTGACATTTTGAATCATTTTTGGTACAGTCCAAAAAATCAATTTTCGGATGAAAAACGATGACTCCGGACCTGTCGAACGATCATAAAATGGTCTATAATGATGAAATTTCAACATTTAATCTTTTGACTCTAAATTACTGTTGGATGTGAATTATGACTTTGTCAACTAGAATAAGTGTGTTTAAAGTCATTTCTGTGCCTGAAACGGGTCAAAATGGAAGCTTTTGAGTTAGCAAAACTCTGTAAAAATGGCAATTTTGGTCGCTGTGAGGGTTTAAAAAGTGCTTATTCAACATGAGGCATGATCCAATTGACATTTTGAATCATTTTTGGTACAGTCCAAAAAATCAATTTTCGGATGAAAAACGACGACTCCGGACCTGTCGAACGATCCCAAAATGGTCAATACGGATGAAATTTCAACATTTAATCTTTTGACTCTAAATTACTGTTGGATGTGAATTATGACTTTGTCAACTAGAATAAGTGTGTTTAAAGTCATTTCTGTGCCTGAAACGGGTCAAAATGGAAGCTTTTGAGTAAGCAAAACTCTGTAAAAATGGCAATTTTGGTCATTGTGAGGGTTTAAAAAGTGGTTATTCAACATGAGGCATGATCCAATTGACATTTTGAATCATTTTTGGTACAGTCCAAAAAATCAATTTTCGGATGAAAAACGATGACTCCGGACCTGTCGAACGATCCCAAAATGGTCAATATGGATGAAATTTCAACATTTAATCTTTTGACTCTAAATGACTGTTGGATGTGAATTATGACTTTGTCAACTAGAATAAGTGTGTTTAAAGTCATTTCTGTGCCTGAAACGGGTCAAAATTGAAGCTTTTGAGTAAGCAAAACTCTGTAAAAATGGCAATTTTGGTCACTGTGAGGGTTTAAAAAGTGGTTATTCAACATGAGGCATGATCCAATTGACATTTTGAATCATTTTTGGTACAGTCCAAAAAATCAATTTTCAGATGAAAAACGATGACTCCGGACCTGTCGAACGATCATAAAATGGTCTATAATGATGAAATTTCAACATTTAATCTTTTGACTCTAAATTACTGTTGGATGTGAATTATGACTTTGTCAACTAGAATAAGTGTGTTTAAAGTCATTTCTGTGCCTGAAACGGGTCAAAATGGAAGCTTTTGAGTAAGTAAAACTCTGTAAAAATGGCAATTTTGGTCACTGTGAGGGTTTAAAAAGTGGTTATTCCACATGAGGCATGATCCAATTGACATTTTGAATCATTTTTGGTACAGTCCAAAAAATCAATTTTCGGATGAAAAACGATGACTCCGGACCTGTCGAACGATCCCAAAAGGGTCTATAATGATGAAATTTTAACATTTAATCTTTTGACTCTAAATTACTGTTGGATGTGAATTAGGACTTTGTCAACTAGAATAAGTGTGTTTAAAGTCATTTCTGTGCCTGAAACGGGTCAAAATTGAAGCTTTTGAGTAGGCAAAACTCTGTAAAAATGGCAATTTTGGTCACTGTGAGGGATTAAAAAGTGGTTATTCAACATGAGGCATGATCCAATTGACATTTTGAATTATTTTTGGTACAGTCCAAAAAATCCATTTTCGGATGAAAAACGATGACTCCGGACCTGTCGAACGATACCAAAATGGTCTATAATGATGAAATTTCAACATTTAATCTTTTGACTCTAAATGACTGTTGGATGTGAATTATGACTTTGTCAACTAGAATAAGTGTGTTTAAAGTCATTTCTGTGCCTGAAACGGGTCAAAATGGAAGCTTTTGAGTAAGCAAAACTCTGTAAAAATGGCAATTTTGGTCACTGTGAGGGTTTAAAAAGTGGTTATTCAACATGAGGCATGATCCAATTGACATTTTGAATCATTTTTGGTACAGTCCAAAAAATCTATTTTCGGATGAAAAACGATGACTCCGGACCTGTCGAACGATCATAAAATGGTCTATAATGATGAAATTTCAACATTTAATCTTTTGACTCTAAATTACTGTTGGATGTGAATTATGACTTTGTCAACTAGAATAAGTGTGTTTAAAGTCATTTCTGTGCCTGAAACGGGTCAAAATGGAAGCTTTTGAGTAAGCAAAACTCTGTAAAAATGCAATTTTTGGTCACTGTGAGGGTTTAAAAAGTGGTTATTCAACATGAGGCATGATCCAATTGACATTTTGAATCATTTTTGGTACAGTCCAAAAAATCAATTTTTGGATGAAAAACGATGACTCCGGACCTGTCGAACGATCCCAAAATGGTCAATATGGATGAAATTTCAACATTTACTCTTTTGACTCTAAATTACTGTTGGATGTGAATTAGGACTTTGTCAACTAAAATAAGTGTGTTTAAAGTCATTTCTGTGCCTGAAACGGGTCAAAATTGAATCTTTTGAGTAAGCAAAACTCTGTAAAAATGGCAATTTTGGTCACTGTGAGGGTTTAAAAAGTGGTTATTCAACACGAGGCACGATCCAATTGACATTTTGAATGATTTTTGGTACAGTCCAAAAAATCAATTTTCAGATGAAAAACGATGACTCCGGACCTGTCGAACGATCATAAAATGGTCTATAATGATGAAATTTCAACATTTAATCTTTTGACTCTAAATTACTGTTGGATGTGAATTATGACTTTGTCAACTAGAATAAGTGTGTTTAAAGACATTTCTGTGCCTGAAACGGGTCAAAATGGAAGCTTTTGAGTAAGTAAAACACTGTAAAAATGGCAATTTTGGTCACTGTGAGGGTTTAAAAAGTGGTTATTCCACATGAGGCATGATCCAATTGACATTTTGAATCATTTTTGGTACAGTCCAAAAAATCAATTTTCGGATGAAAAACGATGACTCCGGACCTGTCGACGATACCAAAATGGTCTATAATGATGAAATTTCAACATTTAATCTTTTGACTCTAAATGACTGTTGGATGTGAATTATGACTTTGTCAACTAGAATAAGTGTGTTTAAAGTCATTTCTGTGCCTGAAACGGGTCAAAATGGAAGCTTTTGAGTAAGCAAAACTCTGTAAAAATGGCAATTTTGGTCACTGTGAGGGTTTAAAAAGTGGTTATTCAACATGAGGCATGATCCAATTGACATTTTGAATCATTTTTGGTACAGTCCAAAAAATCTATTTTCGGATGAAAAAAGATGACTCCGGACCTGTCGAACGATCATAAAATGGTCTATAATGATGAAATTTCAACATTTAATCTTTTGACTCTAAATTACTGTTGGATGTGAATTATGACTTTGTCAACTAGAATAAGTGTGTTTAAAGTCATTTCTGTGCCTGAAACGGGTCAAAATTGAAGCTTTTGAGTAAGCAAAACTCTGTAAAAATGGCAATTTTGGTCACTGTGAGGGTTTAAAAAGTGGTTATTCAACATGAGGCATGATCCAATTGACATTTTGAATTATTTTTGGTACAGTCCAAAAAATCAATTTTCGGATGAAAAACGATGACTCCGGACCTGTCGAACGATACCAAAATGGTCTATAATGATGAAATTTCAACATTTAATCTTTTGACTCTAAATGACTGTTGGATGTGAATTATGACTTTGTCAACTAGAATAAGTGTGTTTAAAGTCATTTCTGTGCCTGAAACGGGTCAAAATGGAAGCTTTTGAGTAAGCAAAACTCTGTAAAAATGGCAATTTTGGTCACTGTGAGGGTTTAAAAAGTGGTTATTCAACATGAGGCATGATCCAATTGACATTTTGAATCATTTTTGGTACAGTCCAAAAAATCTATTTTCGGATGAAAAACGATGACTCCGGACCTGTCGAACGATCATAAAATGGTCTATAATGATGAAATTTCAACATTTAATCTTTTGACTCTAAATTACTGTTGGAAGTGAATTATGACTTTGTCAACTAGAATAAGTGTGTTTAAAGTCATTTCTGTGCCTGAAACGGGTCAAAATGGAAGCTTTTGAGTAAGCAAAACTCTGTAAAAATGGCAGTTTTGGTCACTGTGAGGGTTTAAAAAGTGGTTATTCAACATGAGGCATGATCCAATTGACATTTTGAATCATTTTTGGTACAGTCCAAAAAATCAATTTTTGGATGAAAAACGATGACTCCGGACATGTCGAACGATCCCAAAATGGTCAATATGGATGAAATTTCAACATTTAATCTTTTGACTCTAAATTACTGTTGGATGTGAATTATGACTTTGTCAACTAGAATAAGTGTGTTTAAAGTCATTTATGTGCCTGAAACGGGTCAAAATGGAAGCTTTTGAGTAAGCAAAACTCTGTAAAAATGGCAATTTTGGTCACTGTGAGGGTTTAAAAAGTGGTTATTCAACATGAGGCATGATCCAATTGACATTTTGAATCATTTTTGGTACAGTCCAAAAAATCTATTTTCGGATGAAAAACGATGACTCCGGACCTGTCGAACGATCATAAAATGGTCTATAATGATGAAATTTCAACATTTAATCTTTTGACTCTAAATTACTGTTGGATGTGAATTATGACTTTGTCAACTAGAATAAGTGTGTTTAAAGTCATTTCTGTGCCTGAAACGGGTCAAAATGGAAGCTTTTGAGTAAGCAAAACTCTGTAAAAATGCAATTTTTGGTCACTGTAAGGGTTTAAAAAGTGGTTATTCAACATGAGGCATGATCCAATTGACATTTTGAATTATTTTTGGTACAGTCCAAAAAAATCAATTTTCGGATGAAAAACGATGACTCCGGACCTGTCGAACGATACCAAAATAGTCTATAATGATGAAATTTCAACATTTAATCTTTTGACTCTAAATGACTGTTGTATGTGAATTATGACTTTGTCAACTAGAATAAGTGTGTTTAAAGTCATTTCTGTGCCTGAAACGGGTCTAAATGGAAGCTTTGTGTAAGCAAAACTCTGTAAAAATGGCAATTTTGGTCACTGTGAGGGTTTAAAAAGTGGTTATTCAACATGAGGCATGATCCAATTGACATTTTGAATCATTTTTGGTACAGTCCAAAAAATCTATTTTCGGATGAAAAACGATGACTCCGGACCTGTCGAACGATCATAAAATGGTATATAATGATGAAATTTCAACATTTAATCTTTTGACTCTAAATTACTGTTGGAAGTGAATTATGACTTTGTCAACTAGAATAAGTGTGTTTAAAGTCATTTCTGTGCCTGAAACGGGTCAAAATGGAAGCTTTTGAGTAAGCAAAACTCTGTAAAAATGGCAGTTTTGGTCACTGTGAGGGTATAAAAAGTGGTTATTCAACATGAGGCATGATCCAATTGACATTTTGAATCATTTTTGGTACAGTCCAAAAAAATCAATTTTCGGATGAAAAACGATGACTCCAGACCTGTCGAACGATACCAAAATAGTCTATAATGATGAAATTTCAACATTTAATCTTTTGACTCTAAATGACTGTTGGATGTGAATTATGACTTTGTCAACTAGAATAAGTGTGTTTAAAGTCATTTCTGTGCCTGAAACGGGTCTAAATGGAAGCTTTTGAGTAAGCAAAACTCTGTAAAAATGGCAATTTTGGTCACTGTGAGGGTTTAAAAAGTGGTTATTCAACATGAGGCATGATCCAATTGACATTTTGAATCATTTTTGGTACAGTCCAAAAAATCTATTTTCGGATGAAAAACGATGACTCCGGACCTGTCGAACGATCATAAAATGGTATATAATGATGAAATTTCAACATTTAATCTTTTGACTCTAAATTACTGTTGGAAGTGAATTATGACTTTGTCAACTAGAATAAGTGTGTTTAAAGTCATTTCTGTGCCTGAAACGGGTCAAAATGGAAGCTTTTGAGTAAGCAAAACTCTGTAAAAATGGCAGTTTTGGTCACTGTGAGGGTATAAAAAGTGGTTATTCAACATGAGGCATGATCCAATTGACATTTTGAATCATTTTTGGTACAGTCCAAAAAATCAATTTTTGGATGAAAAACGATGACTCCGGACCTGTCGAACGATCCCAAAATGGTCAATATGGATGCAATTTCAACATTTACTCTTTTGACTCTAAATTACTGTTGGATGTGAAATATGACTTTGTCAACTAGAATAAGTGTGTTTAAAGTCATTTATGTGCCTGAAACGGGTCAAAATGGAAGCTTTTGAGTAAGCAAAACTCTGTAAAAATGGCAATTTTGGTCACTGTGAGGGTTTAAAAAGTGGTTATTCAACATGAGGCATGATCCAATTGACATTTTGAATCATTTTTGGTACAGTCCAAAAAATCAATTTTCGGATGAAAAACGATGACTCCGGACCTGTCGAACGATACCAAAATGGTCTATAATGATGAAATTTCAACATTTAATCTTTTGACTCTAAATTACTGTTGGATGTGAATTATGACTTTGTCAACTGGAATAAGTGTGTTTAAAGTCATTTCTGTGCCTGAAAGGGGGTCAAAATGGAAGCTTTTGAGTAAGCAAAAATCTGTAAAAATGGCAATTTTGGTCACTGTGAGGGTTTAAAAAGTGGTTATTCAACATGAGGCATGATCCAATTGACATTTTGAATCATTTTTGGTACAGTCCAAAAAATCAATTTTCGGATGAAAAACGATGACTCCGGACCTGTCGAACGATACCAAAATGGTCTATAATGATGAAATTTCAACATTTAATCTTTTGACTCTAAATTACTGTTGGATGTGAAATATGACTTTGTCAACTAGAATAAGTGTGTTTAAAGTCATTTCTGTGCCTGAAACGGGTCAAAATGGAAGCTTTTGAGTAAGCAAAACTCTGTAAAAATGGCAGTTTTGGTCACTGTGAGGGTTTAAAAAGTGGTTATTCAACAGGAGGCATGATCCAATTGACATTTTGAATCATTTTTGGTACAGTCCAAAAAATCAATTTTCGGATGAAAAACGACGACTCCGGACCTGTCGAACGATCCCAAAATGGTCAATATGGATGAAATTTCAACATTTAATCTTTTGACTCTAAATTACTGTTGGATGTGAATTATGACTTTGTCAACTAGAATAAGTGTGTTTAAAGTCATTTCTGTGCCTGAAACGGGTCAAAATGGAAGCTTTTGAGTAAGCAAAACTCTGTAAAAATGGCAATTTTGGTCATTGTGAGGGTTTAAAAAGTGGTTATTCAACATGAGGCATGATCCAATTGACATTTTGAATCATTTTTGGTACAGTCCAAAAAATCAATTTTTGGATGAAAAACGATGACACATGTCGAACGATCCCAAAATGGTCAATATGGATGAAATTTCAACATTTAATCTTTTGACTCTAAATTACTGTTGGATGTGAATTATGACTTTGTCAACTAGAATAAGTGTGTTTAAAGTCATTTATGTGCCTGAAACGGGTCAAAATGGAAGCTTTTGAGTAAGCAAAACTCTGTAAAAATGGCAATTTTGGTCACTGTGAGGGTTTAAAAAGTGGTTATTCAACATGAGGCATGATCCAATTGACATTTTGAATCATTTTTGGTACAGTCCAAAAAATCTATTTTCGGATGAAAAACGATGACTCCGGACCTGTCGAACGATCCCAAAATGGTCAATATGGATGAAATTTCAACATTTAATCTTTTGACTCTAAATTACTGTTGGATGTGAATTATGACTTTGTCAACTAGAATAAGTGTGTTTAAAGTCATTTCTGTGCCTGAACCGGGTCAAAATGGAAGCTTTTGAGTAAGCAAAACTCTGTAAAAATGGCAATTTTGGTCACTGTGAGGGTTTAAAAAGTGGTTATTCAACATGAGGCATGATCCAATTGACATTTTGAATCATTTTTGGTACAGTCCAAAAAATCAATTTTCGGATGAAAAACGATGACTCCGGACCTGTCGAACGATACCAAAATGGTCTATAATGATGAAATTTCAACATTTAATCTTTTGACTCTAAATTACTGTTGGATGTGAAATATGACTTTGTCAACTAGAATAAGTGTGTTTAAAGTCATTTCTGTGCCTGAAACGGGTCAAAATGGAAGCTTTTGAGTAAGCAAAACTCTGTAAAAATGGCAGTTTTGGTCACTGTGAGGGTTTAAAAAGTGGTTATTCAACAGGAGGCATGATCCAATTGACATTTTGAATCATTTTTGGTACAGTCCAAAAAATCAATTTTCGGATGAAAAACGACGACTCCGGACCTGTCGAACGATCCCAAAATGGTCAATATGGATGAAATTTCAACATTTAATCTTTTGACTCTAAATTACTGTTGGATGTGAATTATGACTTTGTCAACTAGAATAAGTGTGTTTAAAGTCATTTCTGTGCCTGAAACGGGTCAAAATGGAAGCTTTTGAGTAAGCAAAACTCTGTAAAAATGGCAATTTTGGTCATTGTGAGGGTTTAAAAAGTGGTTATTCAACATGAGGCATGATCCAATTGACATTTTGAATCATTTTTGGTACAGTCCAAAAAATCAATTTTTGGATGAAAAACGATGACACATGTCGAACGATCCCAAAATGGTCAATATGGATGAAATTTCAACATTTAATCTTTTGACTCTAAATTACTGTTGGATGTGAATTATGACTTTGTCAACTAGAATAAGTGTGTTTAAAGTCATTTATGTGCCTGAAACGGGTCAAAATGGAAGCTTTTGAGTAAGCAAAACTCTGTAAAAATGGCAATTTTGGTCACTGTGAGGGTTTAAAAAGTGGTTATTCAACATGAGGCATGATCCAATTGACATTTTGAATCATTTTTGGTACAGTCCAAAAAATCTATTTTCGGATGAAAAACGATGACTCCGGACCTGTTGAACGATACCAAAATGGTCTATAATGATGAAATTTCAACATTTAATCTTTTGACTCTAAATTACTGTTGGATGTGAATTATGACTTTGTCAACTAGAATAAGTGTGTTTAAAGTCATTTCTGTGCCTGAAACGGGTCAAAATTGAAGCTTTTGAGTAAGCAAAACTCTGTAAAAATGGCAATTTTTGTCACTGTGAGGGTTTAAAAAGTGGTTATTCAACATGAGGCATGATCCAATTGACATTTTGAATCATTTTTGGTACAGTCCAAAAAATCAATTTTCGGATAAAAAACGATGACTCCGGACCTGTCGAACGATCATAAAATGGTCTATAATGATGAAATTTCAAAATTTAATCTTTTGACTCTAAATTACTGTTGGATGTGAATTATGACTTTGTCAACTAGAATAAGTGTGTTTAAAGTCATTTCTGTGCCTGAAACGGGTCAAAATGGAAGCTTTTGAGTAAGCAAAACTCTGTAAAAATGGCAATTTTGGTTACTGTGAGGGTTTAAAAAGTGGTTATTCAACATGAGGCATGATCCAATTGACATTTTGAATCATTTTTGATACAGTCCAAAAAATCAATTTTCGGATGAAAAACGATGACTCCGGACCTGTCGAACGATACCAAAATGGTCTATAATGATGAAATTTCAACATTTAATCTTTTGACTCTAAATTACTGTTGGATGTGAATTATGACTTTGTCAACTGGAATAAGTGTGTTTAAAGTCATTTCTGTGCCTGAAACGGGTCAAAATGGAAGCTTTTGAGTTAGCAAAACTCTGTAAAAATGGCAATTTTGGTCACTGTGAGGGTTTAAAAAGTGCTTATTCAACATGAGGCATGATCCAATTGACATTTTGAATCATTTTTGGTACAGTCCAAAAAATCAATTTTCGGATGAAAAACGACGACTCCGGACCTGTCGAACGATCCCAAAATGGTCAATATGGATGAAATTTCAACATTTAATCTTTTGACTCTAAATTACTGTTGGATGTGAATTATGACTTTGTCAACTAGAATAAGTGTGTTTAAAGTCATTTCTGTGCCTGAAACGGGTCAAAATGGAAGCTTTTGAGTAAGCAAAACTCTGTAAAAATGGCAATTTTGGTCATTGTGAGGGTTTAAAAAGTGGTTATTCAACATGAGGCATGATCCAATTGACATTTTGAATCATTTTTGGTACAGTCCAAAAAATCAATTTTCGGATGAAAAACGATGACTCCGGACCTGTCGAACGATCCCAAAATGGTCTATAATGATGAAATTTTAACATTTAATCTTTTGACTCTAAATTACTGTTGGATGTGAATTAGGACTTTGTCAACTAAAATAAGTGTGTTTAAAGTCATTTCTGTGCCTGAAACGGGTCAAAATTGAATCTTTTGAGTAAGCAAAACTCTGTAAAAATGGCAATTTTGGTCACTGTGAGGGTTTAAAAAGTGGTTATTCAACACGAGGCACGATCCAATTGACATTTTGAATGATTTTTGGTACAGTCCAAAAAATCAATTTTCGGATGAAAAACGATGACTCCGGACCTGTCGAACGATCCCAAAATGGTCAATATGGATGAAATTTCAACATTTAATCTTTTGACTCTAAATGACTGTTGGATGTGAATTATGACTTTGTCAACTAGAATAAGTGTGTTTAAAGTCATTTCTGTGCCTGAAACGGGTCAAAATTGAAGCTTTTGAGTAAGCAAAACTCTGTAAAAATGGCAATTTTGGTCACTGTGAGGGTTTGAAAAGTGGTTATTCAACATGAGGCATGATCCAATTGACATTTTGAATCATTTTTGGTACAGTCCAAAAAATCAATTTTCAGATGAAAAACGATGACTCCGGACCTGTCGAACGATCATAAAATGGTCTATAATGATGAAATTTCAACATTTAATCTTTTGACTCTAAATTACTGTTGGATGTGAATTATGACTTTGTCAACTAGAATAAGTGTGTTTAAAGTCATTTCTGTGCCTGAAACGGGTCAAAATGGAAGCTTTTGAGTAAGCAAAACTCTGTAAAAATGCAATTTTTGGTCACTGTGAGGGTTTAAAAAGTGGTTATTCAACATGAGGCATGATCCAATTGACATTTTGAATTATTTTTGGTACAGTCCAAAAAATCAATTTTCGGATGAAAAACGATGACTCCGGACCTGTCGAACGATACCAAAATGGTCTATAATGATGAAATTTCAACATTTAATCTTTTGACTCTAAATGACTGTTGGATGTGAATTATGACTTTGTCAACTAGAATAAGTGTGTTTAAAGTCATTTCTGTGCCTGAAACGGGTCAAAATGGAAGCTATTGAGTAAGCAAAACTCTGTAAAAACGGCAGTTTTGGTCACTGTGAGGGTTTAAAAAGTGGTTATTCAACATGAGGCATGATCCAATTGACATTTTGAATCATTTTTGGTACAGTCCAAAAAATCAATTTTTGGATGAAAAACGATGACTCCGGACCTGTCGAACGATCCCAAAATGGTCAATATGGATGAAATTTCAACATTTACTCTTTTGACTCTAAATTACTGTTGGATGTGAATTATGACTTTGTCAACTAGAATAAGTGTGTTTAAAGTCATTTATGTGCCTGAAACGGGTCAAAATGGAAGCTTTTGAGTAAGCAAAACTCTGTAAAAATGGCAATTTTGGTCACTGTGAGGGTTTAAAAAGTGGTTATTCAACATGAGGCATGATCCAATTGACATTTTGAATCATTTTTGGTACAGTCCAAAAAATCAATTTTCGGATGAAAAACAATGACTCCGGACCTGTCGAACGATCCCAAAATGGTCTATAATGATGAAATTTCAACATTTAATCTTTTGACTCTAAATGACTGTTGGATGTGAATTATGACTTTGTCAACTAGAATAAGTGTGTTTAAAGTCATTTCTGTGCCTGAAACAGGTCAAAATTGAAGCTTTTGAGTAAGCAAAACTCTGTAAAAATGGCAATTTTGGTCACTGTGAGGGTTTAAAAAGTGGTTATTCAACATGAGGCATGATCCAATTGACATTTTGAATCATTTTTGGTACAGTCCAAAAAATCAATTTTCGGATGAAAAACGATGACTCCGGACCTGTCGAACGATCCCAAAAGGGTCTATAATGATGAAATTTTAACATTTAATCTTTAGACTCTAAATTACTGTTGGATGTGAATTAGGACTTTGTCAACTAGAATAAGTGTGTTTAAAGTCATTTCTGTGCCTGAAACGGGTCAAAATGGAAGCTTTTGAGTAAGCAAAACTCTGTAAAAATGCAATTTTTGGTCACTGTGAGGGTTTAAAAAGTGGTTATTCAACATGAGGCATGATCCAATTGACATTTTGAATTATTTTTGGTACAGTCCAAAAAATCCATTTTCGGATGAAAAACGATGACTCCGGACCTGTCGAACGATACCAAAATGGTCTATAATGATGAAATTTCAACATTTAATCTTTTGACTCTAAATGACTGTTGGATGTGAATTATGACTTTGTCAACTAGAATAAGTGTGTTTAAAGTCATTTCTGTGCCTGAAACGGGTCAAAATGGAAGCTTTTGAGTAAGCAAAACTCTGTAAAAATGGCAATTTTGGTCACTGTGAGGGTTTAAAAAGTGGTTATTTAACATGAGGCATGATCCAATTGACATTTTGAATCATTTTTGGTACAGTCCAAAAAATCTATTTTCGGATGAAAAACGATGACTCCGGACCTGTCGAACGATCATAAAATGGTCTATAATGATGAAATTTCAACATTTAATCTTTTGACTCTAAATGACTGTTGGATGTGAATTATGACTTTGTCAACTAGAATAAGTGTGTTTAAAGTCATTTCTGTGCCTGAAACGGGTCAAAATGGAAGCTTTTGAGTAAGCAAAACTCTGTAAAAATGGCAGTTTTGGTCACTGTGAGGGTTTAAAAAGTGGTTATTCAACATGAGGCATGATCCAATTGACATTTTGAATCATTTTTGGTACAGTCCAAAAAATCAATTTTCGGATGAAAAACGATGACTCCAGACCTGTCGAACGATCATAAAATGGTCTATAATGATGAAATTTCAACATTTAATCTTTTGACTCTAAATTACTGTTGGATGTGAATTATGACTTTGTCAACTAGAATAAGTGTGTTTAAAGTCATTTCTGTGCCTGAAACGGGTCAAAATTGAAGCTTTTGAGTAAGCAAAACTCTGTAAAAATGGCAATTTTGGTCACTGTGAGGGTTTAAAAAGTGGTTATTCAACATGAGGCATGATCCAATTGACATTTTGAATCATTTTTGGTACAGTCCAAAAAATCAATTTTCGGATGAAAAACGATGACTCCGGACCTGTCGAACGATACCAAAATGGTCTATAATGATGAAATTTCAACATTTAATCTTTTGACTCTAAATTACTGTTGGATGTGAATTATGACTTTGTCAACTGGAATAAGTGTGTTTAAAGTCATTTCTGTGCCTGAAAGAGGGTCAAAATGGAAGCTTTTGAGTAAGCAAAAATCTGTAAAACTGGCAATTTTGGTCACTGTGAGGGTTTAAAAAGTGGTTATTCAACATGAGGCATGATCCAATTGACATTTGGAATCATTTTTGGTACAGTCCAAAAAATCAATTTTCGGATGAAAAACGATGACTCCGGACCTGTCGAACGATACCAAAATGGTCTATAATGATGAAATTTCAACATTTAATCTTTTGACTCTAAATTACTGTTGGATGTGAATTATGACTTTGTCAACTAGAATAAGTGTGTTTAAAGTCATTTCTGTGCCTGAAACGGGTCAAAATTGAAGCTTTTGAGTAAGCAAAACTCTGTAAAATTGGCAATTTTGGTCACTGTGAGGGTTTAAAAAGTGGTTATTCAACATGAGGCATGATCCAATTGACATTTTGAATCATTTTTGGTACAGTCCAAAAAATCAATTTTCGGATGAAAAACGATGACTCCGGACCTGTCGAACGATCATAAAATGGTCTATAATGATGAAATTTCAACATTTAATCTTTTGACTCTAAATTACTGTTGGATGTGAATTATGACTTTGTCAACTAGAATAAGTGTGTTTAAAGTCATTTCTGTGCCTGAAACGGGTCAAAATTGAAGCTTTTGAGTAAGCAAAACTCTGTAAAAATGGCAATTTTGGTCACTGTGAGGGTTTAAAAAGTGGTTATTCAACATGAGGCATGATCCAATTGACATTTTGAATCATTTTTGGTACAGTCCAAAAAATCAATTTTCGGATGAAAAACGATGACTCCGGACCTGTCGAACGATACCAAAATGGTCTATAATGATGAAATTTCAACATTTAATCTTTTGACTCTAAATTACTGTTGGATGTGAATTATGACTTTGTCAACTGGAATAAGTGTGTTTAAAGTCATTTCTGTGCCTGAAAGAGGGTCAAAATGGAAGCTTTTGAGTAAGCAAAAATCTGTAAAACTGGCAATTTTGGTCACTGTGAGGGTTTAAAAAGTGGTTATTCAACATGAGGCATGATCCAATTGACATTTTGAATCATTTTTGGTACAGTCCAAAAAATCAATTTTCGGATGAAAAACGATGACTCCGGACCTGTCGAACGATCCCAAAATGGTCAATATGGATGAAATTTCAACATTTAATCTTTTGACTCTAAATTACTGTTGGATGTGAATTATGACTTTGTCAACTAGAATAAGTGTGTTTAAAGTCATTTCTGTGCCTGAACCGGGTCAAAATGGAAGCTTTTGAGTAAGCAAAACTCTGTAAAAATGGCAATTTTGGTCACTGTGAGTGTTTAAAAAGTGGTTATTCAACATGAGGCATGATCCAATTGACATTTTGAATCATTTTTGGTACAGTCCAAAAAATCAATTTTCGGATGAAAAACGATGACTCCGGACCTGTCGAACGATCCCAAAATGGTCTATAATGATGAAATTTTAACATTTAATCTTTTGACTCTAAATTACTGTTGGATGTGAATTAGGACTTTGTCAACTAAAATAAGTGTGTTTAAAGTCATTTCTGTGCCTGAAACGGGTCAAAATTGAATCTTTTGAGTAAGCAAAACTCTGTAAAAATGGCAATTTTGGTCACTGTGAGGGTTTAAAAAGTGGTTATTCAACACGAGGCACGATCCAATTGACATTTTGAATGATTTTTGGTACAGTCCAAAAAATCAATTTTCGGATGAAAAACGATGACTCCGGACCTGTCGAACGATCCCAAAATGGTCAATATGGATGAAATTTCAACATTTAATCTTTTGACTCTAAATGACTGTTGGATGTGAATTATGACTTTGTCAACTAGAATAAGTGTGTTTAAAGTCATTTCTGTGCCTGAAACGGGTCAAAATTGAAGCTTTTGAGTAAGCAAAACTCTGTAAAAATGGCAATTTTGGTCACTGTGAGGGTTTAAAAAGTGGTTATTCAACATGAGGCATGATCCAATTGACATTTTGAATCATTTTTGGTACAGTCCAAAAAATCAATTTTCAGATGAAAAACGATGACTCCGGACCTGTCGAACGATCATAAAATGGTCTATAATGATGAAATTTCAACATTTAATCTTTTGACTCTAAATTACTGTTGGATGTGAATTATGACTTTGTCAACTAGAATAAATGTGTTTAAAGTCATTTCTGTGCCTGAAACGGGTCAAAATGGAAGCTTTTGAGTAAGTAAAACTCTGTAAAAATGGCAATTTTGGTCACTGTGAGGGTTTAAAAAGTGGTTATTCCACATGAGGCATGATCCAATTGACATTTTGAATCATTTTTGGTACAGTCCAAAAAATCAATTTTCGGATGAAAAACGATGACTCCGGACCTGTCGAACGATCCCAAAAGGGTCTATAATGATGAAATTTTAACATTTAATCTTTTGACTCTAAATTACTGTTGGATGTGAATTAGGACTTTGTCAACTAGAATAAGTGTGTTTAAAGTCATTTCTGTGCCTGAAACGGGTCAAAATTGAAGCTTTTGAGTAAGCAAAACTCTGTAAAAATGGCAATTTTGGTCACTGTGAGGGTTTAAAAAGTGGTTATTCAACATGAGGCATGATCCAATTGACATTTTGAATCATTTTTGGTACAGTCCAAAAAATCAATTTTCAGATGAAAAACGATGACTCCGGACCTGTCGAACGATCATAAAATGGTCTATAATGATGAAATTTCAACATTTAATCTTTTGACTCTAAATTACTGTTGGATGTGAATTATGACTTTGTCAACTAGAATAAATGTGTTTAAAGTCATTTCTGTGCCTGAAACGGGTCAAAATGGAAGCTTTTGAGTAAGTAAAACTCTGTAAAAATGGCAATTTTGGTCACTGTGAGGGTTTAAAAAGTGGTTATTCCACATGAGGCATGATCCAATTGACATTTTGAATCATTTTTGGTACAGTCCAAAAAATCAATTTTCGGATGAAAAACGATGACTCCGGACCTGTCGAACGATCCCAAAAGGGTCTATAATGATGAAATTTTAACATTTAATCTTTTGACTCTAAATTACTGTTGGATGTGAATTAGGACTTTGTCAACTAGAATAAGTGTGTTTAAAGTCATTTCTGTGCCTGAAACGGGTCAAAATTGAAGCTTTTGAGTAAGCAAAACTCTGTAAAAATGGCAATTTTGGTCACTGTGAGGGTTTAAAAAGTTGTTATTCAACATGAGGCATGATCCAATTGACATTTTGAATCATTTTTGGTACAGTCCAAAAAATCAATTTTCGGATGAAAAACGATGACTCTGGACCTGTCGAACGATCATAAAATGGTCTATAATGATGAAATTTCAACATTTAATCTTTTGACTCTAAATTACTGTTGGATGTGAATTATGACTTTGTCAACTAGAATAAGTGTGTTTAAAGTCATTTCTGTGCCTGAAACGGGTCAAAATGGAAGCTTTTGAGTAAGCAAAACTCTGTAAAAATGCAATTTTTGGTCACTGTGAGGGTTTAAAAAGTGGTTATTCAACATGAGGCATGATCCAATTGACATTTTGAATTATTTTTGGTACAGTCCAAAAAATCAATTTTCGGATGAAAAACGATGACTCCGGACCTGTCGAACGATACCAAAATGGTCTATAATGATGAAATTTCAACATTTAATCTTTTGACTCTAAATGACTGTTGGATGTGAATTATGACTTTGTCAACTAGAATAAGTGTGTTTAAAGTCATTTCTGTGCCTGAAACGGGTCAAAATGGAAGCTATTGAGTAAGCAAAACTCTGTAAAAATGGCAGTTTTGGTCACTGTGAGGGTTTAAAAAGTGGTTATTCAACATGAGGCATGATCCAATTGACATTTTGAATCATTTTTGGTACAGTCCAAAAAATCAATTTTTGGATGAAAAACGATGACTCCGGACCTGTCGAACGACACCAAAATGGTCAATATGGATGAAATTTCAACATTTACTCTTTTGACTCTAAATTACTGTTGGATGTGAATTATGACTTTGTCAACTAGAATAAGTGTGTTTAAAGTCATTTATGTGCCTGAAACGGGTCAAAATGGAAGCTTTTGAGTAAGCAAAACTCTGTAAAAATGGCAATTTTGGTCACTGTGAGGGTTTAAAAAGTGGTTATTCAACATGAGGCATGATCCAATTGACATTTTGAATCATTTTTGGTACAGTCCAAAAAATCAATTTTCGGATGAAAAACGATGACTCCGGACCTGTCGAACGATCCCAAAATGGTCTATAATGATGAAATTTCAACATTTAATCTTTTGACTCTAAATGACTGTTGGATGTGAATTATGACTTTGTCAACTAGAATAAGTGTGTTTAACCCCTTCGAGGCTAATGACGAGCTGGGCTCGTCATGGCGCTTACCTGCCGTGCGCGGATGACAAGGCCAGCTCGTCATAAAACAATGAAAAACAATAATTTGCAGCACAGGACGGGAAAAAGCCTAGTAGCCATGGGGTTAAAGTCATTTCTGTGCCTGAAACGGGTCAAAATTGAAGCTTTTGAGTAAGCAAAACTCTGTAAAAATGGCAATTTTGGTCACTGTGAGGGTTTAAAAAGTGGTTATTCAACATGAGGCATGATCCAATTGACATTTTGAATCATTTTTGGTACAGTCCAAAAAATCAATTTTCGGATGAAAAACGATGACTCCGGACCTGTCGAACGATCCCAAAAGGGTCTATAATGATGAAATTTCAACATTTAATCTTTTGACTCTAAATGACTGTTGGATGTGAATTATGACTTTGTCAACTAGAATAAGTGTGTTTAAAGTCATTTCTGTGCCTGAAACTGGTCAAAATGGAAGCTTTTGAGTAAGCAAAACTCTGTAAAAATGGCAATTTTGGTCACTGTGAGGGTTTAAAAAGTGGTTATTCAACATGAGGCATGATCCAATTGACATTTTGAATCATTTTTGGTACAGTCCAAAAAATCTATTTTCGGATGAAAAACGATGACTCCGGACCTGTCGAACGATCATAAAATGGTCTATAATGATGAAATTTCAACATTTAATCTTTTGACTCTAAATTACTGTTGGAAGTGAATTATGACTTTGTCAACTAGAATAAGTGTGTTTAAAGTCATTTCTGTGCCTGAAACGGGTCAAAATGGAAGCTTTTGAGTAAGCAAAACTCTGTAAAAATGGCAGTTTTGGTCACTGTGAGGGTTTAAAAAGTGGTTATTCAACATGAGGCATGATCCAATTGACATTTTGAATCATTTTTGGTACAGTCCAAAAAATCAATTTTTGGATGAAAAACAATGACTCCGGACCTGTCGAACGATCCCAAAATGGTCAATATGGATGAAATTTCAACATTTACTCTTTTGACTCTAAATTACTGTTGGATGTGAATAATGACTTTGTCAACTAGAATAAGTGTGTTTAAAGTCATTTATGTGCCTGAAACGGGTCAAAATGGAAGCTTTTGAGTAAGCAAAACTCTGTAAAAATGGCAATTTTGGTCACTGTGAGGGTTTAAAAAGTGGTTATTCAACATGAGGCATGATCCAATTGACATTTGGAATCATTTTTGGTACAGTCCAAAAAATCAATTTTCGGATGAAAAACGCTGACTCCGGACCTGTCGAACGATACCAAAATTGTCTATAATGATGAAATTTCAACATTTAATCTTTTGACTCTAAATTACTGTTGGATGTGAATTATGACTTTGTCAACTAGAATAAGTGTGTTTAAAGTCATTTCTGTGCCTGAAACGGGTCAAAATTGAAGCTTTTGAGTAAGCAAAACTCTGTAAAATTGGCAATTTTGGTCACTGTGAGGGTTTAAAAAGTGGTTATTCAACATGAGGCATGATCCAATTGACATTTTGAATCATTTTTGGTACAGTCCAAAAAATCAATTTTCGGATGAAAAACGATGACTCCGGACCTGTCGAACGATCATAAAATGGTCTATAATGATGAAATTTCAACATTTAATCTTTTGACTCTAAATTACTGTTGGATGTGAATTATGACTTTGTCAACTAGAATAAGTGTGTTTAAAGTCATTTCTGTGCCTGAAACGGGTCAAAATTGAAGCTTTTGAGTAAGCAAAACTCTGTAAAAATGGCAATTTTGGTCACTGTGAGGGTTTAAAAAGTGGTTATTCAACATGAGGCATGATCCAATTGACATTTTGAATCATTTTTGGTACAGTCCAAAAAATCTATTTTCGGATGAAAAACGATGACTCCGGACCTGTCGAACGATACCAAAATGGTCTATAATGATGAAATTTCAACATTTAATCTTTTGACTCTAAATTACTGTTGGATGTGAATTATGACTTTGTCAACTGGAATAAGTGTGTTTAAAGTCATTTCTGTGCCTGAAAGGGGGTCAAAATGGAAGCTTTTGAGTAAGCAAAAATCTGTAAAACTGGCAATTTTGGTCACTGTGAGGGTTTAAAAAGTGGTTATTCAACATGAGGCATGATCCAATTGACATTTTGAATCATTTTTGGTACAGTCCAAAAAATCAATTTTCGGATGAAAAACGATGACTCCGGACCTGTCGAACGATCCCAAAATGGTCAATATGGATGAAATTTCAACATTTAATCTTTTGACTCTAAATTACTGTTGGATGTGAATTATGACTTTGTCAACTAGAATACGTGTGTTTAAAGTCATTTCTGTGCCTGAACCGGGTCAAAATGGAAGCTTTTGAGTAAGCAAAACTCTGTAAAAATGGCAATTTTGGTCACTGTGAGTGTTTAAAAAGTGGTTATTCAACATGAGGCATGATCCAATTGACATTTTGAATCATTTTTGGTACAGTCCAAAAAATCAATTTTCGGATGAAAAACGATGACTCCGGACCTGTCGAACGATCCCAAAAGGGTCTATAATGATGAAATTTTAACATTTAATCTTTAGACTCTAAATTACTGTTGGATGTGAATTAGGACTTTGTCAACTAGAATAAGTGTGTTTAAAGTCATTTATGTGCCTGAAACGGGTCAAAATGGAAGCTTTTGAGTAAGCAAAACTCTGTAAAAATGGCAATTTTGGTCACTGTGAGGGTTTAAAAAGTGGTTATTCAACATGAGGCATGATCCAATTGACATTTTGAATCATTTTTGGTACAGTCCAAAAAATCAATTTTCGGATGAAAAACGATGACTCCGGACCTGTCGAACGATCCCAAAATGGTCTATAATGATGAAATTTCAACATTTAATCTTTTGACTCTAAATGACTGTTGGATGTGAATTATGACTTTGTCAACTAGAATAAGTGTGTTTAACCCCTTCGAGGCTAATGACGAGCTGGGCTCGTCATGGCGCTTACCTGCCGTGCGCGGATGACAAGGCAAGCTCGTCATAAAACAATGAAAAACAATAATTTGCAGCACAGGATGGGAAAACGCCTAGTAGCCATGGGGTTAAAGTCATTTCTGTGCCTGAAACGGGTCAAAATTGAAGCTTTTGAGTAAGCAAAACTCTGTAAAAATGGCAATTTTGGTCACTGTGAGGGTTTAAAAAGTGGTTATTCAACATGAGGCATGATCCAATTGACATTTTGAATCATTTTTGGTACAGTCCAAAAAATCAATTTTCGGATGAAAAACGATGACTTCGGACCTGTCGAACGATCCCAAAAGGGTCTATAATGATGAAATTTCAACATTTAATCTTTTGACTCTAAATGACTGTTGGATGTGAATTATGACTTTGTCAACTAGAATAAGTGTGTTTAAAGTCATTTCTGTGCCTGAAACTGGTCAAAATGGAAGCTTTTGAGTAAGCAAAACTCTGTAAAAATGGCAATTTTGGTCACTGTGAGGGTTTAAAAAGTGGTTATTCAACATGAGGCATGATCCAATTGACATTTTGAATCATTTTTGGTACAGTCCAAAAAATCTATTTTCGGATGAAAAACGATGACTCCGGACCTGTCGAACGATCATAAAATGGTCTATAATGATGAAATTTCAACATTTAATCTTTTGACTCTAAATTACTGTTGGAAGTGAATTATGACTTTGTCAACTAGAATAAGTGTGTTTAAAGTCATTTCTGTGCCTGAAACGGGTCAAAATGGAAGCTTTTGAGTAAGCAAAACTCTGTAAAAATGGCAGTTTTGGTCACTGTGAGGGTTTAAAAAGTGGTTATTCAACATGAGGCATGATCCAATTGACATTTTGAATCATTTTTGGTACAGTCCAAAAAATCAATTTTTGGATGAAAAACGATGACTCCGGACCTGTCGAACGATCCCAAAATGGTCAATATGGATGAAATTTCAACATTTACTCTTTTGACTCTAAATTACTGTTGGATGTGAATTATGACTTTGTCAACTAGAATAAGTGTGTTTAAAGTCATTTCTGTGCCTGAAACGGGTCAAAATTGAAGCTTTTGAGTAAGCAAAACTCTGTAAAATTGGCAATTTTGGTCACTGTGAGGGTTTAAAAAGTTGTTATTCAACATGAGGCATGATCCAATTGACATTTTGAATCATTTTTGGTACAGTCCAAAAAATCAATTTTCGGATGAAAAACGATGACTCCGGACCTGTCGAACGATCATAAAATGGTCTATAATGATGAAATTTCAACATTTAATCTTTTGACTCTAAATTACTGTTGGATGTGAATTATGACTTTGTCAACTAGAATAAGTGTGTTTAAAGTCATTTCTGTGCCTGAAACGGGTCAAAATTGAAGCTTTTGAGTAAGCAAAACTCTGTAAAAATGGCAATTTTGGTCACTGTGAGGGTTTAAAAAGTGGTTATTCAACATGAGGCATGATCCAATTGACATTTTGAATCATTTTTGGTACAGTCCAAAAAATCAATTTTCGGATGAAAAACGATGACTCCGGACCTGTCGAACGATACCAAAATGGTCTATAATGATGAAATTTCAACATTTAATCTTTTGACTCTAAATTACTGTTGGATGTGAATTATGACTTTGTCAACTGGAATAAGTGTGTTTAAAGTCATTTCTGTGCCTGAAAGGGGGTCAAAATGGAAGCTTTTGAGTAAGCAAAACTCTGTAAAAATGGCAGTTTTGGTCACTGTGAGGGTTTAAAAAGTGGTTATTCAACATGAGGCATGATCCAATTGACATTTTGAATCATTTTTGGTACAGTCCAAAAAATCAATTTTTGGATGAAAAACAATGACTCCGGACCTGTCGAACGATCCCAAAATGGTCAATATGGATGAAATTTCAACATTTAATCTTTTGACTCTAAATTACTGTTGGATGTGAATTATGACTTTGTCAACTAGAATAAGTGTGTTTAAAGTCATTTCTGTGCCTGAAACGGGTCAAAATGGAAGCTTTTGAGTAAGCAAAACTCTGTAAAAATGGCAATTTTGGTCATTGTGAGGGTTTAAAAAGTGGTTATTCAACATGAGGCATGATCCAATTGACATTTTGAATCATTTTTGGTACAGTCCAAAAAATCAATTTTCGGATAAAAAACGATGACTCCGGACCTGTCGAACGATCCCAAAATGGTCTATAATGATGACATTTTAACATTTAATCTTTTGACTCTAAATTACTGTTGGATGTGAATTAGGACTTTGTCAACTAAAATAAGTGTGTTTAAAGTCATTTCTGTGCCTGAAACGGGTCAAAATTGAATCTTTTGAGTAAGCAAAACTCTGTAAAAATGGCAATTTTGGTCACTGTGAGGGTTTAAAAAGTGGTTATTCAACACGAGGCACGATCCAATTGACATTTTGAATGATTTTTGGTACAGTCCAAAAAATCAATTTTCGGATGAAAAACGATGACTCCGGACCTGTCGAACGATCCCAAAATGGTCAATATGGATGAAATTTCAACATTTAATCTTTTGACTCTAAATTACTGTTGGATGTGAATTATGACTTTGTCAACTAGAATAAGTGTGTTTAAAGTCATTTCTGTGCCTGAACCGGGTCAAAATGGAAGCTTTTGAGTAAGCAAAACTCTGTAAAAATGGCAATTTTGGTCACTGTGAGTGTTTAAAAAGTGGTTATTCAACATGAGGCATGATCCAATTGACATTTTGAATCATTTTTGGTACAGTCCAAAAAATCAATTTTCGGATGAAAAACGATGAATCCGGACCTGTCGAACGATACCAAAATGGTCTATAATGATGAAATTTCAACATTTAATCTTTTGACTCTAAATTACTGTTGGATGTGAATTATGACTTTGTCAACTAGAATAAGTGTGTTTAAAGTCATTTCTGTGCCTGAAACGGGTCAAAATGGAAGCTTTTGAGTAAGCAAAACTCTGTAAAAATGGCAGTTTTGGTCACTGTGAGGGTTTAAAAAGTGGTTATTCAACATGAGGCATGATCCAATTGACATTTTGAATCATTTTTGGTACAGTCCAAAAAATCAATTTTCGGATGAAAAACGACGACTCCGGACCTGTCGAACGATCCCAAAATGGTCACTATGGATGAAATTTCAACATTTAATCTTTTGACTCTAAATTACTGTTGGATGTGAATTATGACTTTGTCAACTAGAATAAGCGTGTTTAAAGTCATTTCTGTGCCTGAAACGGGTCAAAATGGAAGCTTTTGAGTAAGCAAAACTCTGTAAAAATGGCAATTTTGGTCATTGTGAGGGTTTAAAAAGTGGTTATTCAACATGAGGCATGATCCAATTGACATTTTGAATCATTTTTGGTACAGTCCAAAAAATCAATTTTCGGATGAAAAACGATGACTCCGGACCTGTCGAACGATCATAAAATGGTCTATAATGATGAAATTTCAACATTTAATCTTTTGACTCTAAATTACTGTTGGAAGTGAATTATGACTTTGTCAACTAGAATAAGTGTGTTTAAAGTCATTTCTGTGCCTGAAACGGGTCAAAATGGAAGCTTTTGAGTAAGCAAAACTCTGTAAAAATGGCAGTTTTGGTCACTGTGAGGGTTTAAAAAGTGGTTATTCAACATGAGGCATGATCCAATTGACATTTTGAATCATTTTTGGTACAGTCCAAAAAATCAATTTTTGGATGAAAAACGATGACTCCGGACATGTCGAACGATCCCAAAATGGTCAATATGGATGAAATATCAACATTTAATCTTTTGACTCTAAATTACTGTTGGATGTGAATTATGACTTTGTCAACTAGAATAAGTGTGTTTAAAGTCATTTCTGTGCCTGAAACGGGTCAAAATGGAAGCTTTTGAGTAAGCAAAACTCTGTAAAAATGGCAATTTTGGTCACTGTGAGGGTTTAAAAAGTGGTTATTCAACATGAGGCATGATCCAATTGACATTTTGAATCATTTTTGGTACAGTCCAAAAAATCAATTTTCGGATGAAAAACGATGACTCCGGACCTGTCGAACGATACCAAAATGGTCTATAATGATGAAATTTCAACATTTAATCTTTTGACTCTAAATTACTGTTGGATGTGAATTATGACTTTGTCAACTAGAATAAGTGTGTTTAAAGTCATTTCTGTGCCTGAAACGGGTCAAAATTGAAGCTTTTGAGTAAGCAAAACTCTGTAAAAATGGCAATTTTGGTCACTGTGAGGGTTTAAAAAGTGGTTATTCAACATGAGGCATGATCCAATTGACATTTTGAATCATTTTTGGTACAGTCCAAAAAATCAATTTTCGGATGAAAAACGATGACTCCGGACCTGTCGAACGATACCAAAATGGTCTATAATGATGAAATTTCAACATTTAATCTTTTGACTCTAAATTACTGTTGGATGTGAATTATGACTTTGTCAACTGGAATAAGTGTGTTTAAAGTCATTTCTGTGCCTGAAAGGGGGTCAAAATGGAAGCTTTTGAGTAAGCAAAAATCTGTAAAACTGGCAATTTTGGTCACTGTGAGGGTTTAAAAAGTGGTTATTCAACATGAGGCATGATCCAATTGACATTTTGAATCATTTTTGGTACAGTCCAAAAAATCAATTTTCGGATGAAAAACGATGACTCCGGACCTGTCGAACGATCCCAAAAGGGTCTATAATGATGAAATTTTAACATTTAATCTTTAGACTCTAAATTACTGTTGGATGTGAATTAGGACTTTGTCAACTAGAATAAGTGTGTTTAAAGTCATTTCTGTGCCTGAAACGGGTCAAAATGGAAGCTTTTGAGTAAGCAAAACTCTGTAAAAATGCAATTTTTGGTCACTGTGAGGGTTTAAAAAGTGGTTATTCAACATGAGGCATGATCCAATTGACATTTTGAATTATTTTTGGTACAGTCCAAAAAATCAATTTTCGGATGAAAAACGATGACTCCGGACCTGTCGAACGATACCAAAATGGTCTATAATGATGAAATTTCAACATTTAATCTTTTGACTCTAAATGACTGTTGGATGTGAATTATGACTTTGTCAACTAGAATAAGTGTGTTTAAAGTCATTTCTGTGCCTGAAACGGGTCAAAATGGAAGCTTTTGAGTAAGCAAAACTCTGTAAAAATGGCAATTTTGGTCACTGTGAGGGTTTAAAAAGTGGTTATTCAACATGAGGCATGATCCAATTGACATTTTGAATCATTTTTGGTACAGTCCAAAAAATCTATTTTCGGATGAAAAACGATGACTCCGGACCTGTCGAACGATCATAAAATGGTCTATAATGATGAAATTTCAACATTTAATCTTTTGACTCTAAATTACTGTTGGAAGTGAATTATGACTTTGTCAACTAGAATAAGTGTGTTTAAAGTCATTTCTGTGCCTGAAACAGGTCAAAATGGAAGCTTTTGAGTAAGCAAAACTCTGTAAAAATGGCAGTTTTGGTCACTGTGAGGGTTTAAAAAGTGGTTATTCAACATGAGGCATGATCCAATTGACATTTTGAATCATTTTTGGTACAGTCCAAAAAATCAATTTTTGGATGAAAAACGATGACTCCGGACCTGTCGAACGATCCCAAAATGGTCAATATGGATGAAATTTCAACATTTACTCTTTTGACTCTAAATTACTGTTGGATGTGAATTATGACTTTGTCAACTAGAATAAGTGTGTTTAAAGTCATTTATGTGCCTGCAACGGGTCAAAATGGAAGCTTTTGAGTAAGCAAAACTCTGTAAAAATGGCAATTTTGGTCACTGTGAGGGTTTAAAAAGTGGTTATTCAACATGAGGCATGATCCAATTGACATTTGGAATAATTTTTGGTACAGTCCAAAAAATCAATTTTCGGATGAAAAACGATGACTCCGGACCTGTCGAACGATACCAAAATGGTCTATAATGATGAAATTTCAACATTTAATCTTTTGACTCTAAATTACTGTTGGATGTGAATTATGACTTTGTCAACTAGAATAAGTGTGTTTAAAGTCATTTCTGTGCCTGAAACGGGTCAAAATTGAAGCTTTTGAGTAAGCAAAACTCTGTAAAACTGGCAATTTTGGTCACTGTGAGGGTTTAAAAAGTGGTTATTCAACATGAGGCATGATCCAATTGACATTTTGAATCATTTTTGGTACAGTCCAAAAAATCAATTTTCGGATGAAAAACGATGACTCCGGACCTGTCGAACGATCATAAAATGGTCTATAATGATGAAATTTCAACATTTAATCTTTTGACTCTAAATTACTGTTGGATGTGAATTATGACTTTGTCAACTAGAATAAGTGTGTTTAAAGTCATTTCTGTGCCTGAAACGGGTCAAAATTGAAGCTTTTGAGTAAGCAAAACTCTGTAAAAATGGCAATTTTGGTCACTGTGAGGGTTTAAAAAGTGGTTATTCAACATGAGGCATGATCCAATTGACATTTTGAATCATTTTTGGTACAGTCCAAAAAATCAATTTTTGGATGAAAAACGATGACTCCGGACCTGTCGAACGATCCCAAAATGGTCTATAATGATGACATTTCAACATTTAATCTTTTGACTCTAAATGACTGTTGGATGTGAATTATGACTTTGTCAACTAAAATAAGTGTGTTTAAAGTCATTTCTGTGCCTGAAACGGGTCAAAATGGAAGCTTTTGAGTAAGCAAAACTCTGTAGAAATGGCAATTTTGGTCACTGTGAGGGTTTAAAAAGTGGTTATTCAACATGAGGCATGATCCAAATGACATTTTGAATCATTTTTGGTACAGTCCAAAAAAATCTATTTTTGGATGAAAAACGATGACTCCGGACCTGTCGAACGATCATAAAATGGTCTATAATGATGAAATTTCAACATTTAATCTTTTGACTCTAAATTACTGTTGGATGTGAATTATGACTTTGTCAACTAGAATAAGTGTGTTTAAAGTCATTTCTGTGCCTGAAACGGGTCAAAATTGAAGCTTTTGAGTAAGCAAAACTCTGTAAAAATGGCAATTTTGGTCACTGTGAGGGTTTAAAAAGTGGTTATTCAACATGAGGCATGATCCAATTGACATTTTGAATCATTTTTGGTACAGTCCAAAAAATCAATTTTCGGATGAAAAACGATGACTCCGGACCTGTCGAACGATACCAAAATGGTCTATAATGATGAAATTTCAACATTTAATCTTTTGACTCTAAATTACTGTTGGATGTGAATTATGACTTTGTCAACTAGAATAAGTGTGTTTAAAGTCATTTCTGTGCCTGAAACGGGTCAAAATGGAAGCTTTTGAGTAAGCAAAACTCTGTAAAAATGGCAGTTTTGGTCACTGTGAGGGTTTAAAAAGTGGTTATTCAACATGAGGCATGATCCAATTGACATTTTGAATCATTTTTGGTACAGTCCAAAAAATCAATTTTCGGATGAAAAACGACGACTCCGGACCTGTCGAACGATCCCAAAATGGTCAATATGGATGAAATTTCAACATTTAATCTTTTGACTCTAAATTACTGTTGGATGTGAATTATGACTTTGTCAACTAGAATAAGTGTGTTTAAAGTCATTTCTGTGCCTGAAACGGGTCAAAATGGAAGCTTTTGAGTAAGCAAAACTCTGTAAAAATGGCAATTTTGGTCATTGTGAGGGTTTAAAAAGTGGTTATTCAACATGAGGCATGATCCAATTGACATTTTGAATCATTTTTGGTACAGTCCAAAAAATCAATTTTCGGATGAAAAACGATGACTCCTGACCTGTCGAACGATCATAAAATGGTCTATAATGATGAAATTTCAACATTTAATCTTTTGACTCTAAATTACTGTTGGAAGTGAATTATGACTTTGTCAACTAGAATAAGTGTGTTTAAAGTCATTTCTGTGCCTGAAACGGGTCAAAATGGAAGCTTTTGAGTAAGCAAAACTCTGTAAAAATGGCAATTTTGGTCACTGTGAGGGTTTAAAAAGTGGTTATTCAACATGAGGCATGATCCAATTGACATTTTGAATCATTTTTGGTACAGTCCAAAAAATAAATTTTCGGATGAAAAACGATGACTCCGGACCTGTCGAACGATACCAAAATGGTCTATAATGATGAAATTTCAACATTTAATCTTTTGACTCTAAATTACTGTTGGATGTGAATTATGACTTTGTCAACTAGAATATGTGTGTTTAAAGTCATTTCTGTGCCTGAAACGGGTCAAAATGGAAGCTTTTGAGTAAGCAAAACTCTGTAAAAATGGCAGTTTTGGTCACTGTGAGGGTTTAAAAAGTGGTTATTCAACATGAGGCATGATCCAATTGACATTTTGAATCATTTTTGGTACAGTCCAAAAAATCAATTTTCGGATGAAAAACGACGACTCCGGACCTGTCGAACGATCCCAAAATGGTCAATATGGATGAAATTTCAACATTTAATCTTTTGACTCTAAATTACTGTTGGATGTGAATTATGACTTTGTCAACTAGAATAAGTGTGTTTAAAGTCATTTCTGTGCCTGAAACGGGTCAAAATGGAAGCTTTTGAGTAAGCAAAACTCTGTAAAAATGGCAATTTTGGTCATTGTGAGGGTTTAAAAAGTGGTTATTCAACATGAGGCATGATCCAATTGACATTTTGAATCATTTTTGGTACAGTCCAAAAAATCAATTTTCGGATGAAAAACGATGACTCCGGACCTGTCGAACGATCATAAAATGGTCTATAATGATGAAATTTCAACATTTAATCTTTTGACTCTAAATTACTGTTGGAAGTGAATTATGACTTTGTCAACTAGAATAAGTGTGTTTAAAGTCACTTCTGTGCCTGAAACGGGTCAAAATGGAAGCTTTTGAGTAAGCAAAACTCTGTAAAAATGGCAGTTTTGGTCACTGTGAGGGTTTAAAAAGTGGTTATTCAACATGAGGCATGATCCAATTGACATTTTGAATCATTTTTGGTACAGTCCAAAAAATCAATTTTTGGATGAAAAACAATGACTCCGGACCTGTCGAACGATCCCAAAATGGTCAATATGGATGAAATTTCAACATTTAATCTTTTGACTCTAAATTACTGTTGGATGTGAATTATGACTTTGTCAACTAGAATAAGTGTGTTTAAAGTCATTTCTGTGCCTGAAACGGGTCAAAATGGAAGCTTTTGAGTAAGCAAAACTCTGTAAAAATGGCAATTTTGGTCATTGTGAGGGTTTAAAAAGTGGTTATTCAACATGAGGCATGATCCAATTGACATTTTGAATCATTTTTGGTACAGTCCAAAAAATCAATTTTCGGATAAAAAACGATGACTCCGGACCTGTCGAACGATCCCAAAATGGTCTATAATGATGACATTTTAACATTTAATCTTTTGACTCTAAATTACTGTTGGATGTGAATTAGGACTTTGTCAACTAAAATAAGTGTGTTTAAAGTCATTTCTGTGCCTGAAACGGGTCAAAATTGAATCTTTTGAGTAAGCAAAACTCTGTAAAAATGGCAATTTTGGTCACTGTGAGGGTTTAAAAAGTGGTTATTCAACACGAGGCACGATCCAATTGACATTTTGAATGATTTTTGGTACAGTCCAAAAAATCAATTTTCGGATGAAAAACGATGACTCCGGACCTGTCGAACGATCCCAAAATGGTCAATATGGATGAAATTTCAACATTTAATCTTTTGACTCTAAATTACTGTTGGATGTGAATTATGACTTTGTCAACTAGAATAAGTGTGTTTAAAGTCATTTCTGTGCCTGAACCGGGTCAAAATGGAAGCTTTTGAGTAAGCAAAACTCTGTAAAAATGGCAATTTTGGTCACTGTGAGTGTTTAAAAAGTGGTTATTCAACATGAGGCATGATCCAATTGACATTTTGAATCATTTTTGGTACAGTCCAAAAAATCAATTTTCGGATGAAAAACGATGAATCCGGACCTGTCGAACGATACCAAAATGGTCTATAATGATGAAATTTCAACATTTAATCTTTTGACTCTAAATTACTGTTGGATGTGAATTATGACTTTGTCAACTAGAATAAGTGTGTTTAAAGTCATTTCTGTGCCTGAAACGGGTCAAAATGGAAGCTTTTGAGTAAGCAAAACTCTGTAAAAATGGCAGTTTTGGTCACTGTGAGGGTTTAAAAAGTGGTTATTCAACATGAGGCATGATCCAATTGACATTTTGAATCATTTTTGGTACAGTCCAAAAAATCAATTTTCGGATGAAAAACGACGACTCCGGACCTGTCGAACGATCCCAAAATGGTCAATATGGATGAAATTTCAACATTTAATCTTTTGACTCTAAATTACTGTTGGATGTGAATTATGACTTTGTCAACTAGAATAAGCGTGTTTAAAGTCATTTCTGTGCCTGAAACGGGTCAAAATGGAAGCTTTTGAGTAAGCAAAACTCTGTAAAAATGGCAATTTTGGTCATTGTGAGGGTTTAAAAAGTGGTTATTCAACATGAGGCATGATCCAATTGACATTTTGAATCATTTTTGGTACAGTCCAAAAAATAAATTTTCGGATGAAAAACGATGACTCCGGACCTGTCGAACGATCATAAAATGGTCTATAATGATGAAATTTCAACATTTAATCTTTTGACTCTAAATTACTGTTGGAAGTGAATTATGACTTTGTCAACTAGAATAAGTGTGTTTAAAGTCATTTCTGTGCCTGAAACGGGTCAAAATGGAAGCTTTTGAGTAAACAAAACTCTGTAAAAATGGCAGTTTTGGTCACTGTGAGGGTTTAAAAAGTGGTTATTCAACATGAGGCATGATCCAATTGACATTTTGAATCATTTTTGGTACAGTCCAAAAAATCAATTTTTGGATGAAAAACGATGACTCCAGACATGTCGAACGATCCCAAAATGGTCAATATGGATGAAATTTCAACATTTAATCTTTTGACTCTAAATTACTGTTGGATGTGAATTATGACTTTGTCAACTAGAATAAGTGTGTTTAAAGTCATTTCTGTGCCTGAAACGGGTCAAAATGGAAGCTTTTGAGTAAGCAAAACTCTGTAAAAATGGCAATTTTGGTCACTGTGAGGGTTTAAAAAGTGGTTATTCAACATGAGGCATGATCCAATTGACATTTTGAATCATTTTTGGTACAGTCCAAAAAATCAATTTTCGGATGAAAAACGACGACTCCGGACCTGTCGAACGATCCCAAAATGGTCAATATGGATGAAATTTCAACATTTAATCTTTTGACTCTAAATTACTGTTGGATGTGAATTATGACTTTGTCAACTAGAATAAGTGTGTTTAAAGTCATTTCTGTGCCTGAAACGGGTCAAAATGGAAGCTTTTGAGTAAGCAAAACTCTGTAAAAATGGCAATTTTGGTCATTGTGAGGGTTTAAAAAGTGGTTATTCAACATGAGGCATGATCCAATTGACATTTTGAATCATTTTTGGTACAGTCCAAAAAATCAATTTTCGGATGAAAAACGATGACTCCTGACCTGTCGAACGATCATAAAATGGTCTATAATGATGAAATTTCAACATTTAATCTTTTGACTCTAAATTACTGTTGGAAGTGAATTATGACTTTGTCAACTAGAATAAGTGTGTTTAAAGTCATTTCTGTGCCTGAAACGGGTCAAAATGGAAGCTTTTGAGTAAGCAAAACTCTGTAAAAATGGCAATTTTGGTCACTGTGAGGGTTTAAAAAGTGGTTATTCAACATGAGGCATGATCCAATTGACATTTTGAATCATTTTTGGTACAGTCCAAAAAATAAATTTTCGGATGAAAAACGATGACTCCGGACCTGTCGAACGATACCAAAATGGTCTATAATGATGAAATTTCAACATTTAATCTTTTGACTCTAAATTACTGTTGGATGTGAATTATGACTTTGTCAACTAGAATATGTGTGTTTAAAGTCATTTCTGTGCCTGAAACGGGTCAAAATGGAAGCTTTTGAGTAAGCAAAACTCTGTAAAAATGGCAGTTTTGGTCACTGTGAGGGTTTAAAAAGTGGTTATTCAACATGAGGCATGATCCAATTGACATTTTGAATCATTTTTGGTACAGTCCAAAAAATCAATTTTCGGATGAAAAACGATGACTCCGGACCTGTCGAACGATCATAAAATGGTCTATAATGATGAAATTTCAACATTTAATCTTTTGACTCTAAATTACTGTTGGAAGTGAATTATGACTTTGTCAACTAGAATAAGTGTGTTTAAAGTCACTTCTGTGCCTGAAACGGGTCAAAATGGAAGCTTTTGAGTAAGCAAAACTCTGTAAAAATGGCAGTTTTGGTCACTGTGAGGGTTTAAAAAGTGGTTATTCAACATGAGGCATGATCCAATTGACATTTTGAATCATTTTTGGTACAGTCCAAAAAATCAATTTTCGGATGAAAAACGATGACTCCGGACCTGTCGAACGATACCAAAATGGTCTATAATGATGAAATTTCAACATTTAATCTTTTGACTCTAAATTACTGTTGGATGTGAATTATGACTTTGTAAACTAGAATAAGTGTGTTTAAAGTCATTTCTGTGCCTGAAACGGGTCAAAATGGAAGCTTTTGAGTAAGCAAAACTCTGTAAAAATGGCAGTTTTGGTCACTGTGAGGGTTTAAAAAGTGGTTATTCAACACGAGGCACGATCCAATTGACATTTTGAATGATTTTTGGTACAGTCCAAAAAATCAATTTTCGGATGAAAAACGATGACTCCGGACCTGTCGAACGATCCCAAAATGGTCAATATGGATGAAATTTCAACATTTAATCTTTTGACTCTAAATGACTGTTGGATGTGAATTATGACTTTGTCAACTAGAATAAGTGTGTTTAAAGTCATTTCTGTGCCTGAAACGGGTCAAAATGGAAGCTTTTGAGTAAGCAAAACTCTGTAAAAATGGCAATTTTGGTCAATGTGAGGGTTTAAAAAGTGTTTATTCAACATGAGGCATGATCCAATTGACATTTTGAATCATTTTTGGTACAGTCCAAAAAATCAATTTTTGGATGAAAAACGATGACTCCGGACCTGTCGAACGATCCCAAAATGGTCTATAATGATGACATTTCAACATTTAATCTTTTGACTCTAAATGACTGTTGGATGTGAATTATGACTTTGTCAACTAAAATAAGTGTGTTTAAAGTCATTTCTGTGCCTGAAACGGGTCAAAATGGAAGCTTTTGAGTAAGCAAAACTCTGTAGAAATGGCAATTTTGGTCACTGTGAGGGTTTAAAAAGTGGTTATTCAACATGAGGCATGATCCAAATGACATTTTGAATCATTTTTGGTACAGTCCAAAAAAATCTATTTTTGGATGAAAAACGATGACTCCGGACCTGTCGAACGATCATAAAATGGTCTATAATGATGAAATTTCAACATTTAATCTTTTGACTCTAAATTACTGTTGGATGTGAATTATGACTTTGTCAACTAGAATAAGTGTGTTTAAAGTCATTTCTGTGCCTGAAACGGGTCAAAATTGAAGCTTTTGAGTAAGCAAAACTCTGTAAAAATGGCAATTTTGGTCACTGTGAGGGTTTAAAAAGTGGTTATTCAACATGAGGCATGATCCAATTGACATTTTGAATCATTTTTGGTACAGTCCAAAAAATCAATTTTCGGATGAAAAACGATGACTCCGGACCTGTCGAACGATACCAAAATGGTCTATAATGATGAAATTTCAACATTTAATCTTTTGACTCTAAATTACTGTTGGATGTGAATTATGACTTTGTCAACTAGAATAAGTGTGTTTAAAGTCATTTCTGTGCCTGAAACGGGTCAAAATGGAAGCTTTTGAGTAAGCAAAACTCTGTAAAAATGGCAGTTTTGGTCACTGTGAGGGTTTAAAAAGTGGTTATTCAACATGAGGCATGATCCAATTGACATTTTGAATCATTTTTGGTACAGTCCAAAAAATCAATTTTCGGATGAAAAACGACGACTCCGGACCTGTCGAACGATCCCAAAATGGTCAATATGGATGAAATTTCAACATTTAATCTTTTGACTCTAAATTACTGTTGGATGTGAATTATGACTTTGTCAACTAGAATAAGTGTGTTTAAAGTCATTTCTGTGCCTGAAACGGGTCAAAATGGAAGCTTTTGAGTAAGCAAAACTCTGTAAAAATGGCAATTTTGGTCATTGTGAGGGTTTAAAAAGTGGTTATTCAACATGAGGCATGATCCAATTGACATTTTGAATCATTTTTGGTACAGTCCAAAAAATCAATTTTCGGATGAAAAACGATGACTCCTGACCTGTCGAACGATCATAAAATGGTCTATAATGATGAAATTTCAACATTTAATCTTTTGACTCTAAATTACTGTTGGAAGTGAATTATGACTTTGTCAACTAGAATAAGTGTGTTTAAAGTCATTTCTGTGCCTGAAACAGGTCAAAATGGAAGCTTTTGAGTAAGGAAAACTCTGTAAAAATGGCAATTTTGGTCACTGTGAGGGTTTAAAAAGTGGTTATTCAACATGAGGCATGATCCAATTGACATTTTGAATCATTTTTGGTACAGTCCAAAAAATAAATTTTCGGATGAAAAACGATGACTCCGGACCTGTCGAACGATACCAAAATGGTCTATAATGATGAAATTTCAACATTTAATCTTTTGACTCTAAATTACTGTTGGATGTGAATTATGACTTTGTCAACTAGAATATGTGTGTTTAAAGTCATTTCTGTGCCTGAAACGGGTCAAAATGGAAGCTTTTGAGTAAGCAAAACTCTGTAAAAATGGCAGTTTTGGTCACTGTGAGGGTTTAAAAAGTGGTTATTCAACATGAGGCATGATCCAATTGACATTTTGAATCATTTTTGGTACAGTCCAAAAAATCAATTTTCGGATGAAAAACGATGACTCCGGACCTGTCGAACGATCATAAAATGGTCTATAATGATGAAATTTCAACATTTAATCTTTTGACTCTAAATTACTGTTGGAAGTGAATTATGACTTTGTCAACTAGAATAAGTGTGTTTAAAGTCACTTCTGTGCCTGAAACGGGTCAAAATGGAAGCTTTTGAGTAAGCAAAACTCTGTAAAAATGGCAGTTTTGGTCACTGTGAGGGTTTAAAAAGTGGTTATTCAACATGAGGCATGATCCAATTGACATTTTGAATCATTTTTGGTACAGTCCAAAAAATCAATTTTTGGATGAAAAACAATGACTCCGGACCTGTCGAACGATCCCAAAATGGTCTATAATGATGACATTTTAACATTTAATCTTTTGACTCTAAATTACTGTTGGATGTGAATTAGGACTTTGTCAACTAAAATAAGTGTGTTTAAAGTCATTTCTGTGCCTGAAACGGGTCAAAATTGAATCTTTTGAGTAAGCAAAACTCTGTAAAAATGGCAATTTTGGTCACTGTGAGGGTTTAAAAAGTGGTTATTCAACACGAGGCACGATCCAATTGACATTTTGAATGATTTTTGGTACAGTCCAAAAAATCAATTTTCGGATGAAAAACGATGACTCCGGACCTGTCGAACGATCCCAAAATGGTCAATATGGATGAAATTTCAACATTTAATCTTTTGACTCTAAATTACTGTTGGATGTGAATTATGACTTTGTCAACTAGAATAAGTGTGTTTAAAGTCATTTCTGTGCCTGAAAC
Organism: Lissotriton vulgaris; assembly: GCF_964263255.1. Taxonomy (NCBI): domain Eukaryota; kingdom Metazoa; phylum Chordata; class Amphibia; order Caudata; family Salamandridae; genus Lissotriton; species Lissotriton vulgaris. Next base: position 64,478 of record NW_028241802.1, read on the forward strand.
GGGTCAAAATGGAAGCTTTTGAGTAAGCAAAACTCTGTAAAAATGGCAATTTTGGTCACTGTGAGGGTTTAAAAAGTGGTTATTCAACATGAGGCATGATCCAATTGACATTTTGAATCATTTTTGGTACAGTCCAAAAAATCAATTTTCGGATGAAAAACGATGACTCCGGACCTGTCGAACGATACCAAAATGGTCTATAATGATGAAATTTCAACATTTAATCTTTTGACTCTAAATTACTGTTGGATGTGAATTATGACTTTGTCAACTAGAATAAGTGTGTTTAAAGTCATTTCTGTGCCTGAAACGGGTCAAAATTGAAGCTTTTGAGTAAGCAAAACTCTGTAAAAATGGCAATTTTGGTCACTGTGAGGGTTTAAAAAGTGGTTATTCAACATGAGGCATGATCCAATTGACATTTTGAATCATTTTTGGTACAGTCCAAAAAATCAATTTTCGGATGAAAAACGATGACTCCGGACCTGTCGAACGATACCAAAATGGTCTATAATGATGAAATTTCAACATTTAATCTTTTGACTCTAAATTACTGTTGGATGTGAATTATGACTTTGTCAACTGGAATAAGTGTGTTTAAAGTCATTTCTGTGCCTGAAAGGGGGTCAAAATGGAAGCTTTTGAGTAAGCAAAAATCTGTAAAACTGGCAATTTTGGTCACTGTGAGGGTTTAAAAAGTGGTTATTCAACATGAGGCATGATCCAATTGACATTTTGAATCATTTTTGGTACAGTCCAAAAAATCAATTTTCGGATGAAAAACGATGACTCCGGACCTGTCGAACGATCCCAAAATGGTCAATATGGATGAAATTTCAACATTTAATCTTTTGACTCTAAATTACTGTTGGATGTGAATTATGACTTTGTCAACTAGAATACGTGTGTTTAAAGTCATTTCTGTGCCTGAACCGGGTCAAAATGGAAGCTTTTGAGTAAGCAAAACTCTGTAAAAATGGCAATTTTGGTCACTGTGAGTGTTTAAAAAGTGGTTATTCAACATGAGGCATGATCCAATTGACATTTTGAATCATTTTTGGTACAGTCCAAAAAATCAATTTTCGGATGAAAAACGATGACTCCGGACCTGTCGAACGATCCCAAAAGGGTCTATAATGATGAAATTTTAACATTTAATCTTTAGACTCTAAATTACTGTTGGATGTGAATTAGGACTTTGTCAACTAGAATAAGTGTGTTTAAAGTCATTTCTGTGCCTGAAACGGGTCAAAATGGAAGCTTTTGAGTAAGCAAAACTCTGTAAAAATGCAATTTTTGGTCACTGTGAGGGTTTAAAAAGTGGTTATTCAACATGAGGCATGATCCAATTGACATTTTGAATTATTTTTGGTACAGTCCAAAAAATCAATTTTCGGATGAAAAACGATGACTCCGGACCTGTCGAACGATACCAAAATGGTCTATAATGATGAAATTTCAACATTTAATCTTTTGACTCTAAATGACTGTTGGATGTGAATTATGACTTTGTCAACTAGAATAAGTGTGTTTAAAGTCATTTCTGTGCCTGAAACGGGTCAAAATGGAAGCTTTTGAGTAAGCAAAACTCTGTAAAAATGGCAATTTTGGTCACTGTGAGGGTTTAAAAAGTGGTTATTCAACATGAGGCATGATCCAATTGACATTTTGAATCATTTTTGGTACAGTCCAAAAAATCTATTTTCGGATGAAAAACGATGACTCCGGACCTGTCGAACGATCATAAAATGGTCTATAATGATGAAATTTCAACATTTAATCTTTTGACTCTAAATTACTGTTGGAAGTGAATTATGACTTTGTCAACTAGAATAAGTGTGTTTAAAGTCATTTCTGTGCCTGAAACGGGTCAAAATGGAAGCTTTTGAGTAAGCAAAACTCTGTAAAAATGGCAGTTTTGGTCACTGTGAGGGTTTAAAAAGTGGTTATTCAACATGAGGCATGATCCAATTGACATTTTGAATCATTTTTGGTACAGTCCAAAAAATCAATTTTTGGATGAAAAACGATGACTCCGGACCTGTCGAACGATCCCAAAATGGTCAATATGGATGAAATTTCAACATTTACTCTTTTGACTCTAAATTACTGTTGGATGTGAATTATGACTTTGTCAACTAGAATAAGTGTGTTTAAAGTCATTTATGTGCCTGAAACGGGTCAAAATGGAAGCTTTTGAGTAAGCAAAACTCTGTAAAAATGGCAATTTTGGTCACTGTGAGGGTTTAAAAAGTGGTTATTCAACATGAGGCATGATCCAATTGACATTTGGAATAATTTTTGGTACAGTCCAAAAAATCAATTTTCGGATGAAAAACGATGACTCCGGACCTGTCGAACGATACCAAAATGGTCTATAATGATGAAATTTCAACATTTAATCTTTTGACTCTAAATTACTGTTGGATGTGAATTATGACTTTGTCAACTAGAATAAGTGTGTTTAAAGTCATTTCTGTGCCTGAAACGGGTCAAAATTGAAGCTTTTGAGTAAGCAAAACTCTGTAAAATTGGCAATTTTGGTCACTGTGAGGGTTTAAAAAGTGGTTATTCAACATGAGGCATGATCCAATTGACATTTTGAATCATTTTTGGTACAGTCCAAAAAATCAATTTTCGGATGAAAAACGATGACTCCGGACCTGTCGAACGATCATAAAATGGTCTATAATGATGAAATTTCAACATTTAATCTTTTGACTCTAAATTACTGTTGGATGTGAATTATGACTTTGTCAACTAGAATAAGTGTGTTTAAAGTCATTTCTGTGCCTGAAACGGGTCAAAATTGAAGCTTTTGAGTAAGCAAAACTCTGTAAAAATGGCAATTTTGGTCACTGTGAGGGTTTAAAAAGTGGTTATTCAACATGAGGCATGATCCAATTGACATTTTGAATCATTTTTGGTACAGTCCAAAAAATCAATTTTCGGATGAAAAACGATGACTCCGGACCTGTCGAACGATACCAAAATGGTCTATAATGATGAAATTTCAACATTTAATCTTTTGACTCTAAATTACTGTTGGATGTGAATTATGACTTTGTCAACTGGAATAAGTGTGTTTAAAGTCATTTCTGTGCCTGAAAGGGGGTCAAAATGGAAGCTTTTGAGTAAGCAAAAATCTGTAAAACTGGCAATTTTGGTCACTGTGAGGGTTTAAAAAGTGGTTATTCAACATGAGGCATGATCCAATTGACATTTTGAATCATTTTTGGTACAGTCCAAAAAATCAATTTTCGGATGAAAAACGATGACTCCGGACCTGTCGAACGATACCAAAATGGTCTATAATGATGAAATTTCAACATTTAATCTTTTGACTCTAAATTACTGTTGGATGTGAATTATGACTTTGTCAACTAGAATAAGTGTGTTTAAAGTCATTTCTGTGCCTGAAACGGGTCAAAATGGAAGCTTTTGAGTAAGCAAAACTCTGTAAAAATGGCAGTTTTGGTCACTGTGAGGGTTTAAAAAGTGGTTATTCAACACGAGGCACGATCCAATTGACATTTTGAATGATTTTTGGTACAGTCCAAAAAATCAATTTTCGGATGAAAAACGATGACTCCGGACCTGTCGAACGATCCCAAAATGGTCAATATGGATGAAATTTCAACATTTAATCTTTTGACTCTAAATGACTGTTGGATGTGAATTATGACTTTGTCAACTAGAATAAGTGTGTTTAAAGTCATTTCTGTGCCTGAAACGGGTCAAAATGGAAGCTTTTGAGTAAGCAAAACTCTGTAAAAATGGCAATTTTGGTCAATGTGAGGGTTTAAAAAGTGTTTATTCAACATGAGGCATGATCCAATTGACATTTTGAATCATTTTTGGTACAGTCCAAAAAATCAATTTTTGGATGAAAAACGATGACTCCGGACCTGTCGAACGATCCCAAAATGGTCTATAATGATGACATTTCAACATTTAATCTTTTGACTCTAAATGACTGTTGGATGTGAATTATGACTTTGTCAACTAAAATAAGTGTGTTTAAAGTCATTTCTGTGCCTGAAACGGGTCAAAATGGAAGCTTTTGAGTAAGCAAAACTCTGTAGAAATGGCAATTTTGGTCACTGTGAGGGTTTAACAAGTGGTTATTCAACATGAGGCATGATCCAAATGACATTTTGAATCATTTTTGGTACAGTCCAAAAAAATCTATTTTTGGATGAAAAACGATGACTCCGGACCTGTCGAACGATCATAAAATGGTCTATAATGATGAAATTTCAACATTTAATCTTTTGACTCTAAATTACTGTTGGATGTGAATTATGACTTTGTCAACTAGAATAAGTGTGTTTAAAGTCATTTCTGTGCCTGAAACGGGTCAAAATTGAAGCTTTTGAGTAAGCAAAACTCTGTAAAAATGGCAATTTTGGTCACTGTGAGGGTTTAAAAAGTGGTTATTCAACATGAGGCATGATCCAATTGACATTTTGAATCATTTTTGGTACAGTCCAAAAAATCAATTTTCGGATAAAAAACGATGACTCCGGACCTGTCGAACGATACCAAAATGGTCTATAATGATGAAATTTCAACATTTAATCTTTTGACTCTAAATTACTGTTGGATGTGAATTATGACTTTGTCAACTAGAATAAGTGTGTTTAAAGTCATTTCTGTGCCTGAAACGGGTCAAAATGGAAGCTTTTGAGTAAGCAAAACTCTGTAAAAATGGCAGTTTTGGTCACTGTGAGGGTTTAAAAAGTGGTTATTCAACATGAGGCATGATCCAATTGACATTTTGAATCATTTTTGGTACAGTCCAAAAAATCAATTTTCGGATGAAAAACGACGACTCCGGACCTGTCGAACGATCCCAAAATGGTCAATATGGATGAAATTTCAACATTTAATCTTTTGACTCTAAATTACTGTTGGATGTGAATTATGACTTTGTCAACTAGAATAAGTGTGTTTAAAGTCATTTCTGTGCCTGAAACGGGTCAAAATGGAAGCTTTTGAGTAAGCAAAACTCTGTAAAAATGGCAATTTTGGTCATTGTGAGGGTTTAAAAAGTGGTTATTCAACATGAGGCATGATCCAATTGACATTTTGAATCATTTTTGGTACAGTCCAAAAAATCAATTTTCGGATGAAAAACGATGACTCCTGACCTGTCGAACGATCATAAAATGGTCTATAATGATGAAATTTCAACATTTAATCTTTTGACTCTAAATTACTGTTGGAAGTGAATTATGACTTTGTCAACTAGAATAAGTGTGTTTAAAGTCATTTCTGTGCCTGAAACGGGTCAAAATGGAAGCTTTTGAGTAAGCAAAACTCTGTAAAAATGGCAATTTTGGTCACTGTGAGGGTTTAAAAAGTGGTTATTCAACATGAGGCATGATCCAATTGACATTTTGAATCATTTTTGGTACAGTCCAAAAAATAAATTTTCGGATGAAAAACGATGACTCCGGACCTGTCGAACGATACCAAAATGGTCTATAATGATGAAATTTCAACATTTAATCTTTTGACTCTAAATTACTGTTGGATGTGAATTATGACTTTGTCAACTAGAATATGTGTGTTTAAAGTCATTTCTGTGCCTGAAACGGGTCAAAATGGAAGCTTTTGAGTAAGCAAAACTCTGTAAAAATGGCAGTTTTGGTCACTGTGAGGGTTTAAAAAGTGGTTATTCAACATGAGGCATGATCCAATTGACATTTTGAATCATTTTTGGTACAGTCCAAAAAATCAATTTTCGGATGAAAAACGACGACTCCGGACCTGTCGAACGATCCCAAAATGGTCAATATGGATGAAATTTCAACATTTAATCTTTTGACTCTAAATTACTGTTGGATGTGAATTATGACTTTGTCAACTAGAATAAGTGTGTTTAAAGTCATTTCTGTGCCTGAAACGGGTCAAAATGGAAGCTTTTGAGTAAGCAAAACTCTGTAAAAATGGCAATTTTGGTCATTGTGAGGGTTTAAAAAGTGGTTATTCAACATGAGGCATGATCCAATTGACATTTTGAATCATTTTTGGTACAGTCCAAAAAATCAATTTTCGGATGAAAAACGATGACTCCGGACCTGTCGAACGATCATAAAACGGTCTATAATGATGAAATTTCAACATTTAATCTTTTGACTCTAAATTACTGTTGGAAGTGAATTATGACTTTGTCAACTAGAATAAGTGTGTTTAAAGTCACTTCTGTGCCTGAAACGGGTCAAAATGGAAGCTTTTGAGTAAGCAAAACTCTGTAAAAATGGCAGTTTTGGTCACTGTGAGGGTTTAAAAAGTGGTTATTCAACATGAGGCATGATCCAATTGACATTTTGAATCATTTTTGGTACAGTCCAAAAAATCAATTTTTGGATGAAAAACAATGACTCCGGACCTGTCGAACGATCCCAAAATGGTCAATATGGATGAAATTTCAACATTTAATCTTTTGACTCTAAATTACTGTTGGATGTGAATTATGACTTTGTCAACTAGAATAAGTGTGTTTAAAGTCATTTCTGTGCCTGAAACGGGTCAAAATGGAAGCTTTTGAGTAAGCAAAACTCTGTAAAAATGGCAATTTTGGTCATTGTGAGGGTTTAAAAAGTGGTTATTCAACATGAGGCATGATCCAATTGACATTTTGAATCATTTTTGGTACAGTCCAAAAAATCAATTTTCGGATAAAAAACGATGACTCCGGACCTGTCGAACGATCCCAAAATGGTCTATAATGATGACATTTTAACATTTAATCTTTTGACTCTAAATTACTGTTGGATGTGAATTAGGACTTTGTCAACTAAAATAAGTGTGTTTAAAGTCATTTCTGTGCCTGAAACGGGTCAAAATTGAATCTTTTGAGTAAGCAAAACTCTGTAAAAATGGCAATTTTGGTCACTGTGAGGGTTTAAAAAGTGGTTATTCAACATGAGGCATGATCCAATTGACATTTTGAATCATTTTTGGTACAGTCCAAAAAATCAATTTTCGGATGAAAAACGATGAATCCGGACCTGTCGAACGATACCAAAATGGTCTATAATGATGAAATTTCAACATTTAATCTTTTGACTCTAAATTACTGTTGGATGTGAATTATGACTTTGTCAACTAGAATAAGTGTGTTTAAAGTCATTTCTGTGCCTGAAACGGGTCAAAATGGAAGCTTTTGAGTAAGCAAAACTCTGTAAAAATGGCAGTTTTGGTCACTGTGAGGGTTTAAAAAGTGGTTATTCAACATGAGGCATGATCCAATTGACATTTTGAATCATTTTTGGTACAGTCCAAAAAATCAATTTTCGGATGAAAAACGACGACTCCGGACCTGTCGAACGATCCCAAAATGGTCAATATGGATGAAATTTCAACATTTAATCTTTTGACTCTAAATTACTGTTGGATGTGAATTATGACTTTGTCAACTAGAATAAGCGTGTTTAAAGTCATTTCTGTGCCTGAAACGGGTCAAAATGGAAGCTTTTGAGTAAGCAAAACTCTGTAAAAATGGCAATTTTGGTCATTGTGAGGGTTTAAAAAGTGGTTATTCAACATGAGGCATGATCCAATTGACATTTTGAATCATTTTTGGTACAGTCCAAAAAATCAATTTTCGGATGAAAAACGACGACTCCGGACCTGTCGAACGATCCCAAAATGGTCAATATGGATGAAATTTCAACATTTAATCTTTTGACTCTAAATTACTGTTGGATGTGAATTATGACTTTGTCAACTAGAATAAGTGTGTTTAAAGTCATTTCTGTGCCTGAAACGGGTCAAAATGGAAGCTTTTGAGTAAGCAAAACTCTGTAAAAATGGCAATTTTGGTCATTGTGAGGGTTTAAAAAGTGGTTATTCAACATGAGGCATGATCCAATTGACATTTTGAATCATTTTTGGTACAGTCCAAAAAATCAATTTTCGGATGAAAAACGATGACTCCTGACCTGTCGAACGATCATAAAATGGTCTATAATGATGAAATTTCAACATTTAATCTTTTGACTCTAAATTACTGTTGGAAGTGAATTATGACTTTGTCAACTAGAATAAGTGTGTTTAAAGTCATTTCTGTGCCTGAAACGGGTCAAAATGGAAGCTTTTGAGTAAGCAAAACTCTGTAAAAATGGCAATTTTGGTCACTGTGAGGGTTTAAAAAGTGGTTATTCAACATGAGGCATGATCCAATTGACATTTTGAATCATTTTTGGTACAGTCCAAAAAATAAATTTTCGGATGAAAAACGATGACTCCGGACCTGTCGAACGATACCAAAATGGTCTATAATGATGAAATTTCAACATTTAATCTTTTGACTCTAAATTACTGTTGGATGTGAATTATGACTTTGTCAACTAGAATATGTGTGTTTAAAGTCATTTCTGTGCCTGAAACGGGTCAAAATGGAAGCTTTTGAGTAAGCAAAACTCTGTAAAAATGGCAGTTTTGGTCACTGTGAGGGTTTAAAAAGTGGTTATTCAACATGAGGCATGATCCAATTGACATTTTGAATCATTTTTGGTACAGTCCAAAAAATCAATTTTCGGATGAAAAACGACGACTCCGGACCTGTCGAACGATCCCAAAATGGTCAATATGGATGAAATTTCAACATTTAATCTTTTGACTCTAAATTACTGTTGGATGTGAATTATGACTTTGTCAACTAGAATAAGTGTGTTTAAAGTCATTTCTGTGCCTGAAACGGGTCAAAATGGAAGCTTTTGAGTAAGCAAAACTCTGTAAAAATGGCAATTTTGGTCATTGTGAGGGTTTAAAAAGTGGTTATTCAACATGAGGCATGATCCAATTGACATTTTGAATCATTTTTGGTACAGTCCAAAAAATCAATTTTCGGATGAAAAACGATGACTCCGGACCTGTCGAACGATCATAAAACGGTCTATAATGATGAAATTTCAACATTTAATCTTTTGACTCTAAATTACTGTTGGAAGTGAATTATGACTTTGTCAACTAGAATAAGTGTGTTTAAAGTCACTTCTGTGCCTGAAACGGGTCAAAATGGAAGCTTTTGAGTAAGCAAAACTCTGTAAAAATGGCAGTTTTGGTCACTGTGAGGGTTTAAAAAGTGGTTATTCAACATGAGGCATGATCCAATTGACATTTTGAATCATTTTTGGTACAGTCCAAAAAATCAATTTTTGGATGAAAAACAATGACTCCGGACCTGTCGAACGATCCCAAAATGGTCAATATGGATGAAATTTCAACATTTAATCTTTTGACTCTAAATTACTGTTGGATGTGAATTATGACTTTGTCAACTAGAATAAGTGTGTTTAAAGTCATTTCTGTGCCTGAAACGGGTCAAAATGGAAGCTTTTGAGTAAGCAAAACTCTGTAAAAATGGCAATTTTGGTCATTGTGAGGGTTTAAAAAGTGGTTATTCAACATGAGGCATGATCCAATTGACATTTTGAATCATTTTTGGTACAGTCCAAAAAATCAATTTTCGGATAAAAAACGATGACTCCGGACCTGTCGAACGATCCCAAAATGGTCTATAATGATGACATTTTAACATTTAATCTTTTGACTCTAAATTACTGTTGGATGTGAATTAGGACTTTGTCAACTAAAATAAGTGTGTTTAAAGTCATTTCTGTGCCTGAAACGGGTCAAAATTGAATCTTTTGAGTAAGCAAAACTCTGTAAAAATGGCAATTTTGGTCACTGTGAGGGTTTAAAAAGTGGTTATTCAACATGAGGCATGATCCAATTGACATTTTGAATCATTTTTGGTACAGTCCAAAAAATCAATTTTCGGATGAAAAACGATGAATCCGGACCTGTCGAACGATACCAAAATGGTCTATAATGATGAAATTTCAACATTTAATCTTTTGACTCTAAATTACTGTTGGATGTGAATTATGACTTTGTCAACTAGAATAAGTGTGTTTAAAGTCATTTCTGTGCCTGAAACGGGTCAAAATGGAAGCTTTTGAGTAAGCAAAACTCTGTAAAAATGGCAGTTTTGGTCACTGTGAGGGTTTAAAAAGTGGTTATTCAACATGAGGCATGATCCAATTGACATTTTGAATCATTTTTGGTACAGTCCAAAAAATCAATTTTCGGATGAAAAACGACGACTCCGGACCTGTCGAACGATCCCAAAATGGTCAATATGGATGAAATTTCAACATTTAATCTTTTGACTCTAAATTACTGTTGGATGTGAATTATGACTTTGTCAACTAGAATAAGCGTGTTTAAAGTCATTTCTGTGCCTGAAACGGGTCAAAATGGAAGCTTTTGAGTAAGCAAAACTCTGTAAAAATGGCAATTTTGGTCATTGTGAGGGTTTAAAAAGTGGTTATTCAACATGAGGCATGATCCAATTGACATTTTGAATCATTTTTGGTACAGTCCAAAAAATCAATTTTCGGATGAAAAACGATGACTCCGGACCTGTCGAACGATACCAAAATGGTCTATAATGATGAAATTTCAACATTTAATCTTTTGACTCTAAATTACTGTTGGATGTGAATTATGACTTTGTCAACTAGAATATGTGTGTTTAAAGTCATTTCTGTGCCTGAAACGGGTCAAAATGGAAGCTTTTGAGTAAGCAAAACTCTGTAAAAATGGCAGTTTTGGTCACTGTGAGGGTTTAAAAAGTGGTTATTCAACATGAGGCATGATCCAATTGACATTTTGAATCATTTTTGGTACAGTCCAAAAAATCAATTTTCGGATGAAAAACGACGACTCCGGACCTGTCGAACGATCCCAAAATGGTCAATATGGATGAAATTTCAACATTTAATCTTTTGACTCTAAATTACTGTTGGATGTGAATTATGACTTTGTCAACTAGAATAAGTGTGTTTAAAGTCATTTCTGTGCCTGAAACGGGTCAAAATGGAAGCTTTTGAGTAAGCAAAACTCTGTAAAAATGGCAATTTTGGTCATTGTGAGGGTTTAAAAAGTGGTTATTCAACATGAGGCATGATCCAATTGACATTTTGAATCATTTTTGGTACAGTCCAAAAAATCAATTTTCGGATGAAAAACGATGACTCCGGACCTGTCGAACGATCATAAAATGGTCTATAAAGATGAAATTTCAACATTTAATCTTTTGACTCTAAATTACTGTTGGAAGTGAATTATGACTTTGTCAACTAGAATAAGTGTGTTTAAAGTCACTTCTGTGCCTGAAACGGGTCAAAATGGAAGCTTTTGAGTAAGCAAAACTCTGTAAAAATGGCAGTTTTGGTCACTGTGAGGGTTTAAAAAGTGGTTATTCAACATGAGGCATGATCCAATTGACATTTTGAATCATTTTTGGTACAGTCCAAAAAATCAATTTTTGGATGAAAAACAATGACTCCGGACCTGTCGAACGATCCCAAAATGGTCAATATGGATGAAATTTCAACATTTAATCTTTTGACTCTAAATTACTGTTGGATGTGAATTATGACTTTGTCAACTAGAATAAGTGTGTTTAAAGTCATTTCTGTGCCTGAAACGGGTCAAAATGGAAGCTTTTGAGTAAGCAAAACTCTGTAAAAATGGCAATTTTGGTCATTGTGAGGGTTTAAAAAGTGGTTATTCAACATGAGGCATGATCCAATTGACATTTTGAATCATTTTTGGTACAGTCCAAAAAATCAATTTTCGGATAAAAAACGATGACTCCGGACCTGTCGAACGATCCCAAAATGGTCTATAATGATGACATTTTAACATTTAATCTTTTGACTCTAAATTACTGTTGGATGTGAATTAGGACTTTGTCAACTAAAATAAGTGTGTTTAAAGTCATTTCTGTGCCTGAAACGGGTCAAAATTGAATCTTTTGAGTAAGCAAAACTCTGTAAAAATGGCAATTTTGGTCACTGTGAGGGTTTAAAAAGTGGTTATTCAACACGAGGCACGATCCAATTGACATTTTGAATGATTTTTGGTACAGTCCAAAAAATCAATTTTCGGATGAAAAACGATGACTCCGGACCTGTCGAACGATCCCAAAATGGTCAATATGGATGAAATTTCAACATTTAATCTTTTGACTCTAAATTACTGTTGGATGTGAATTATGACTTTGTCAACTAGAATAAGTGTGTTTAAAGTCATTTCTGTGCCTGAACCGGGTCAAAATGGAAGCTTTTGAGTAAGCAAAACTCTGTAAAAATGGCAATTTTGGTCACTGTGAGTGTTTAAAAAGTGGTTATTCAACATGAGGCATGATCCAATTGACATTTTGAATCATTTTTGGTACAGTCCAAAAAATCAATTTTCGGATGAAAAACGATGAATCCGGACCTGTCGAACGATACCAAAATGGTCTATAATGATGAAATTTCAACATTTAATCTTTTGACTCTAAATTACTGTTGGATGTGAATTATGACTTTGTCAACTAGAATAAGTGTGTTTAAAGTCATTTCTGTGCCTGAAACGGGTCAAAATGGAAGCTTTTGAGTAAGCAAAACTCTGTAAAAATGGCAGTTTTGGTCACTGTGAGGGTTTAAAAAGTGGTTATTCAACATGAGGCATGATCCAATTGACATTTTGAATCATTTTTGGTACAGTCCAAAAAATCAATTTTCGGATGAAAAACGACGACTCCGGACCTGTCGAACGATCCCAAAATGGTCAATATGGATGAAATTTCAACATTTAATCTTTTGACTCTAAATTACTGTTGGATGTGAATTATGACTTTGTCAACTAGAATAAGCGTGTTTAAAGTCATTTCTGTGCCTGAAACGGGTCAAAATGGAAGCTTTTGAGTAAGCAAAACTCTGTAAAAATGGCAATTTTGGTCATTGTGAGGGTTTAAAAAGTGGTTATTCAACATGAGGCATGATCCAATTGACATTTTGAATCATTTTTGGTACAGTCCAAAAAATCAATTTTCGGATGAAAAACGATGACTCCGGACCTGTCGAACGATCATAAAATGGTCTATAATGATGAAATTTCAACATTTAATCTTTTGACTCTAAATTACTGTTGGAAGTGAATTATGACTTTGTCAACTAGAATAAGTGTGTTTAAAGTCATTTCTGTGCCTGAAACGGGTCAAAATGGAAGCTTTTGAGTAAGCAAAACTCTGTAAAAATGGCAGTTTTGGTCACTGTGAGGGTTTAAAAAGTGGTTATTCAACATGAGGCATGATCCAATTGACATTTTGAATCATTTTTGGTACAGTCCAAAAAATCAATTTTTGGATGAAAAACGATGACTCCGGACATGTCGAACGATCCCAAAATGGTCAATATGGATGAAATTTCAACATTTAATCTTTTGACTCTAAATTACTGTTGGATGTGAATTATGACTTTGTCAACTAGAATAAGTGTGTTTAAAGTCATTTCTGTGCCTGAAACGGGTCAAAATGGAAGCTTTTGAGTAAGCAAAACTCTGTAAAAATGGCAATTTTGGTCACTGTGAGGGTTTAAAAAGTGGTTATTCAACATGAGGCATGATCCAATTGACATTTTGAATCATTTTTGGTACAGTCCAAAAAATCAATTTTCGGATGAAAAACGATGACTCCGGACCTGTCGAACGATACCAAAATGGTCTATAATGATGAAATTTCAACATTTAATCTTTTGACTCTAAATTACTGTTGGATGTGAATTATGACTTTGTCAACTAGAATAAGTGTGTTTAAAGTCATTTCTGTGCCTGAAACGGGTCAAAATTGAAGCTTTTGAGTAAGCAAAACTCTGTAAAAATGGCAATTTTGGTCACTGTGAGGGTTTAAAAAGTGGTTATTCAACATGAGGCATGATCCAATTGACATTTTGAATCATTTTTGGTACAGTCCAAAAAATCAATTTTCGGATGAAAAACGATGACTCCGGACCTGTCGAACGATACCAAAATGGTCTATAATGATGAAATTTCAACATTTAATCTTTTGACTCTAAATTACTGTTGGATGTGAATTATGACTTTGTCAACTGGAATAAGTGTGTTTAAAGTCATTTCTGTGCCTGAAAGGGGGTCAAAATGGAAGCTTTTGAGTAAGCAAAAATCTGTAAAACTGGCAATTTTGGTCACTGTGAGGGTTTAAAAAGTGGTTATTCAACATGAGGCATGATCCAATTGACATTTTGAATCATTTTTGGTACAGTCCAAAAAATCAATTTTCGGATGAAAAACGATGACTCCGGACCTGTCGAACGATCCCAAAATGGTCAATATGGATGAAATTTCAACATTTAATCTTTTGACCCTAAATTACTGTTGGATGTGAATTATGACTTTGTCAACTAGAATACGTGTGTTTAAAGTCATTTCTGTGCCTGAACCGGGTCAAAATGGAAGCTTTTGAGTAAGCAAAACTCTGTAAAAATGGCAATTTTGGTCACTGTGAGTGTTTAAAAAGTGGTTATTCAACATGAGGCATGATCCAATTGACATTTTGAATCATTTTTGGTACAGTCCAAAAAATCAATTTTCGGATGAAAAACGATGACTCCGGACCTGTCGAACGATCCCAAAAGGGTCTATAATGATGAAATTTTAACATTTAATCTTTAGACTCTAAATTACTGTTGGATGTGAATTAGGACTTTGTCAACTAGAATAAGTGTGTTTAAAGTCATTTCTGTGCCTGAAACGGGTCAAAATGGAAGCTTTTGAGTAAGCAAAACTCTGTAAAAATGCAATTTTTGGTCACTGTGAGGGTTTAAAAAGTGGTTATTCAACATGAGGCATGATCCAATTGACATTTTGAATTATTTTTGGTACAGTCCAAAAAATCAATTTTCGGATGAAAAACGATGACTCCGGACCTGTCGAACGATACCAAAATGGTCTATAATGATGAAATTTCAACATTTAATCTTTTGACTCTAAATGACTGTTGGATGTGAATTATGACTTTGTCAACTAGAATAAGTGTGTTTAAAGTCATTTCTGTGCCTGAAACGGGTCAAAATGGAAGCTTTTGAGTAAGCAAAACTCTGTAAAAATGGCAATTTTGGTCACTGTGAGGGTTTAAAAAGTGGTTATTCAACATGAGGCATGATCCAATTGACATTTTGAATCATTTTTGGTACAGTCCAAAAAATCTATTTTCGGATGAAAAACGATGACTCCGGACCTGTCGAACGATCATAAAATGGTCTATAATGATGAAATTTCAACATTTAATCTTTTGACTCTAAATTACTGTTGGAAGTGAATTATGACTTTGTCAACTAGAATAAGTGTGTTTAAAGTCATTTCTGTGCCTGAAACGGGTCAAAATGGAAGCTTTTGAGTAAGCAAAACTCTGTAAAAATGGCAGTTTTGGTCACTGTGAGGGTTTAAAAAGTGGTTATTCAACATGAGGCATGATCCAATTGACATTTTGAATCATTTTTGGTACAGTCCAAAAAATCAATTTTTGGATGAAAAACGATGACTCCGGACCTGTCGAACGATCCCAAAATGGTCAATATGGATGAAATTTCAACATTTACTCTTTTGACTCTAAATTACTGTTGGATGTGAATTATGACTTTGTCAACTAGAATAAGTGTGTTTAAAGTCATTTATGTGCCTGAAACGGGTCAAAATGGAAGCTTTTGAGTAAGCAAAACTCTGTAAAAATGGCAATTTTGGTCACTGTGAGGGTTTAAAAAGTGGTTATTCAACATGAGGCATGATCCAATTGACATTTAGAATAATTTTTGGTACAGTCCAAAAAATCAATTTTCGGATGAAAAACGATGACTCCGGACCTGTCGAACGATACCAAAATGGTCTATAATGATGAAATTTCAACATTTAATCTTTTGACTCTAAATTACTGTTGGATGTGAATTATGACTTTGTCAACTAGAATAAGTGTGTTTAAAGTCATTTCTGTGCCTGAAACGGGTCAAAATTGAAGCTTTTGAGTAAGCAAAACTCTGTAAAATTGGCAATTTTGGTCACTGTGAGGGTTTAAAAAGTGGTTATTCAACATGAGGCATGATCCGATTGACATTTTGAATCATTTTTGGTACAGTCCAAAAAATCAATTTTCGGATGAAAAACGATGACTCCGGACCTGTCGAACGATCATAAAATGGTCTATAATGATGAAATTTCAACATTTAATCTTTTGACTCTAAATTACTGTAGGGTGTGAATTATGACTTTGTCAACTAGAATAAGTGTGTTTAAAGTCATTTCTGTGCCTGAAACGGGTCAAAATTGAAGCTTTTGAGTAAGCAAAACTCTGTAAAAATGGCAATTTTGGTCACTGTGAGGGTTTAAAAAGTGGTTATTCAACATGAGGCATGATCCAATTGACATTTTGAATCATTTTTGGTACAGTCCAAAAAATCAATTTTCGGATGAAAAACGATGACTCCGGACCTGTCGAACGATACCAAAATGGTCTATAATGATGAAATTTCAACATTTAATCTTTTGACTCTAAATTACTGTTGGATGTGAATTATGACTTTGTCAACTGGAATAAGTGTGTTTAAAGTCATTTCTGTGCCTGAAAGGGGGTCAAAATGGAAGCTTTTGAGTAAGCAAAAATCTGTAAAACTGGCAATTTTGGTCACTGTGAGGGTTTAAAAAGTGGTTATTCAACATGAGGCATGATCCAATTGACATTTTGAATCATTTTTGGTACAGTCCAAAAAATCAATTTTCGGATGAAAAACGATGACTCCGGACCTGTCGAACGATACCAAAATGGTCTATAATGATGAAATTTCAACATTTAATCTTTTGACTCTAAATTACTGTTGGATGTGAATTATGACTTTGTCAACTAGAATAAGTGTGTTTAAAGTCATTTCTGTGCCTGAAACGGGTCAAAATGGAAGCTTTTGAGTAAGCAAAACTCTGTAAAAATGGCAGTTTTGGTCACTGTGAGGGTTTAAAAAGTGGTTATTCAACACGAGGCACGATCCAATTGACATTTTGAATGATTTTTGGTACAGTCCAAAAAATCAATTTTCGGATGAAAAACGATGACTCCGGACCTGTCGAACGATCCCAAAATGGTCAATATGGATGAAATTTCAACATTTAATCTTTTGACTCTAAATGACTGTTGGATGTGAATTATGACTTTGTCAACTAGAATAAGTGTGTTTAAAGTCATTTCTGTGCCTGAAACGGGTCAAAATGGAAGCTTTTGAGTAAGCAAAACTCTGTAAAAATGGCAATTTTGGTCAATGTGAGGGTTTAAAAAGTGTTTATTCAACATGAGGCATGATCCAATTGACATTTTGAATCATTTTTGGTACAGTCCAAAAAATCAATTTTTGGATGAAAAACGATGACTCCGGACCTGTCGAACGATCCCAAAATGGTCTATAATGATGACATTTCAACATTTAATCTTTTGACTCTAAATGACTGTTGGATGTGAATTATGACTTTGTCAACTAAAATAAGTGTGTTTAAAGTCATTTCTGTGCCTGAAACGGGTCAAAATGGATGCTTTTGAGTAAGCAAAACTCTGTAGAAATGGCAATTTTGGTCACTGTGAGGGTTTAAAAAGTGGTTATTCAACATGAGGCATGATCCAAATGACATTTTGAATCATTTTTGGTACAGTCCAAAAAAATCTATTTTTGGATGAAAAACGATGACTCCGGACCTGTCGAACGATCATAAAATGGTCTATAATGATGAAATTTCAACATTTAATCTTTTGACTCTAAATTACTGTTGGATGTGAATTATGACTTTGTCAACTAGAATAAGTGTGTTTAAAGTCATTTCTGTGCCTGAAACGGG
Organism: Lissotriton vulgaris; assembly: GCF_964263255.1. Taxonomy (NCBI): domain Eukaryota; kingdom Metazoa; phylum Chordata; class Amphibia; order Caudata; family Salamandridae; genus Lissotriton; species Lissotriton vulgaris. The sequence goes on from NW_028241802.1 coordinate 82,214, forward strand.
TCAAAATTGAAGCTTTTGAGTAAGCAAAACTCTGTAAAAATGGCAATTTTGGTCACTGTGAGGGTTTAAAAAGTGGTTATTCAACATGAGGCATGATCCAATTGACATTTTGAATCATTTTTGGTAAGTCCAAAAAATCAATTTTCGGATGAAAAACGATGACTCCGGACCTGTCGAACGATACCAAAATGGTCTATAATGATGAAATTTCAACATTTAATCTTTTGACTCTAAATTACTGTTGGATGTGAATTATGACTTTGTCAACTAGAATAAGTGTGTTTAAAGTCATTTCTGTGCCTGAAACGGGTCAAAATGGAAGCTTTTGAGTAAGCAAAACTCTGTAAAAATGGCAGTTTTGGTCACTGTGAGGGTTTAAAAAGTGGTTATTCAACATGAGGCATGATCCAATTGACATTTTGAATCATTTTTGGTACAGTCCAAAAAATCAATTTTCGGATGAAAAACGACGACTCCGGACCTGTCGAACGATCCCAAAATGGTCAATATGGATGAAATTTCAACATTTAATCTTTTGACTCTAAATTACTGTTGGATGTGAATTATGACTTTGTCAACTAGAATAAGTGTGTTTAAAGTCATTTCTGTGCCTGAAACGGGTCAAAATGGAAGCTTTTGAGTAAGCAAAACTCTGTAAAAATGGCAATTTTGGTCATTGTGAGGGTTTAAAAAGTGGTTATTCAACATGAGGCATGATCCAATTGACATTTTGAATCATTTTTGGTACAGTCCAAAAAATCAATTTTCGGATGAAAAACGATGACTCCTGACCTGTCGAACGATCATAAAATGGTCTATAATGATGAAATTTCAACATTTAATCTTTTGACTCTAAATTACTGTTGGAAGTGAATTATGACTTTGTCAACTAGAATAAGTGTGTTTAAAGTCATTTCTGTGCCTGAAACGGGTCAAAATGGAAGCTTTTGAGTAAGCAAAACTCTGTAAAAATGGCAATTTTGGTCACTGTGAGGGTTTAAAAAGTGGTTATTCAACATGAGGCATGATCCAATTGACATTTTGAATCATTTTTGGTACAGTCCAAAAAATAAATTTTCGGATGAAAAACGATGACTCCGGACCTGTCGAACGATACCAAAATGGTCTATAATGATGAAATTTCAACATTTAATCTTTTGACTCTAAATTACTGTTGGATGTGAATTATGACTTTGTCAACTAGAATATGTGTGTTTAAAGTCATTTCTGTGCCTGAAACGGGTCAAAATGGAAGCTTTTGAGTAAGCAAAACTCTGTAAAAATGGCAGTTTTGGTCACTGTGAGGGTTTAAAAAGTGGTTATTCAACATGAGGCATGATCCAATTGACATTTTGAATCATTTTTGGTACAGTCCAAAAAATCAATTTTCGGATGAAAAACGACGACTCCGGACCTGTCGAACGATCCCAAAATGGTCAATATGGATGAAATTTCAACATTTAATCTTTTGACTCTAAATTACTGTTGGATGTGAATTATGACTTTGTCAACTAGAATAAGTGTGTTTAAAGTCATTTCTGTGCCTGAAACGGGTCAAAATGGAAGCTTTTGAGTAAGCAAAACTCTGTAAAAATGGCAATTTTGGTCATTGTGAGGGTTTAAAAAGTGGTTATTCAACATGAGGCATGATCCAATTGACATTTTGAATCATTTTTGGTACAGTCCAAAAAATCAATTTTCGGATGAAAAACGATGACTCCGGACCTGTCGAACGATCATAAAATGGTCTATAATGATGAAATTTCAACATTTAATCTTTTGACTCTAAATTACTGTTGGAAGTGAATTATGACTTTGTCAACTAGAATAAGTGTGTTTAAAGTCACTTCTGTGCCTGAAACGGGTCAAAATGGAAGCTTTTGAGTAAGCAAAACTCTGTAAAAATGGCAGTTTTGGTCACTGTGAGGGTTTAAAAAGTGGTTATTCAACATGAGGCATGATCCAATTGACATTTTGAATCATTTTTGGTACAGTCCAAAAAATCAATTTTTGGATGAAAAACAATGACTCCGGACCTGTCGAACGATCCCAAAATGGTCAATATGGATGAAATTTCAACATTTAATCTTTTGACTCTAAATTACTGTTGGATGTGAATTATGACTTTGTCAACTAGAATAAGTGTGTTTAAAGTCATTTCTGTGCCTGAAACGGGTCAAAATGGAAGCTTTTGAGTAAGCAAAACTCTGTAAAAATGGCAATTTTGGTCATTGTGAGGGTTTAAAAAGTGGTTATTCAACATGAGGCATGATCCAATTGACATTTTGAATCATTTTTGGTACAGTCCAAAAAATCAATTTTCGGATAAAAAACGATGACTCCGGACCTGTCGAACGATCCCAAAATGGTCTATAATGATGACATTTTAACATTTAATCTTTTGACTCTAAATTACTGTTGGATGTGAATTAGGACTTTGTCAACTAAAATAAGTGTGTTTAAAGTCATTTCTGTGCCTGAAACGGGTCAAAATTGAATCTTTTGAGTAAGCAAAACTCTGTAAAAATGGCAATTTTGGTCACTGTGAGGGTTTAAAAAGTGGTTATTCAACACGAGGCACGATCCAATTGACATTTTGAATGATTTTTGGTACAGTCCAAAAAATCAATTTTCGGATGAAAAACGATGACTCCGGACCTGTCGAACGATCCCAAAATGGTCAATATGGATGAAATTTCAACATTTAATCTTTTGACTCTAAATTACTGTTGGATGTGAATTATGACTTTGTCAACTAGAATAAGTGTGTTTAAAGTCATTTCTGTGCCTGAACCGGGTCAAAATGGAAGCTTTTGAGTAAGCAAAACTCTGTAAAAATGGCAATTTTGGTCACTGTGAGTGTTTAAAAAGTGGTTATTCAACATGAGGCATGATCCAATTGACATTTTGAATCATTTTTGGTACAGTCCAAAAAATCAATTTTCGGATGAAAAACGATGAATCCGGACCTGTCGAACGATACCAAAATGGTCTATAATGATGAAATTTCAACATTTAATCTTTTGACTCTAAATTACTGTTGGATGTGAATTATGACTTTGTCAACTAGAATAAGTGTGTTTAAAGTCATTTCTGTGCCTGAAACGGGTCAAAATGGAAGCTTTTGAGTAAGCAAAACTCTGTAAAAATGGCAGTTTTGGTCACTGTGAGGGTTTAAAAAGTGGTTATTCAACATGAGGCATGATCCAATTGACATTTTGAATCATTTTTGGTACAGTCCAAAAAATCAATTTTCGGATGAAAAACGACGACTCCGGACCTGTCGAACGATCCCAAAATGGTCAATATGGATGAAATTTCAACATTTAATCTTTTGACTCTAAATTACTGTTGGATGTGAATTATGACTTTGTCAACTAGAATAAGCGTGTTTAAAGTCATTTCTGTGCCTGAAACGGGTCAAAATGGAAGCTTTTGAGTAAGCAAAACTCTGTAAAAATGGCAATTTTGGTCATTGTGAGGGTTTAAAAAGTGGTTATTCAACATGAGGCATGATCCAATTGACATTTTGAATCATTTTTGGTACAGTCCAAAAAATCAATTTTCGGATGAAAAACGATGACTCCGGACCTGTCGAACGATCATAAAATGGTCTATAATGATGAAATTTCAACATTTAATCTTTTGACTCTAAATTACTGTTGGAAGTGAATTATGACTTTGTCAACTAGAATAAGTGTGTTTAAAGTCATTTCTGTGCCTGAAACGGGTCAAAATGGAAGCTTTTGAGTAAGCAAAACTCTGTAAAAATGGCAGTTTTGGTCACTGTGAGGGTTTAAAAAGTGGTTATTCAACATGAGGCATGATCCAATTGACATTTTGAATCATTTTTGGTACAGTCCAAAAAATCAATTTTTGGATGAAAAACGATGACTCCGGACATGTCGAACGATCCCAAAATGGTCAATATGGATGAAATTTCAACATTTAATCTTTTGACTCTAAATTACTGTTGGATGTGAATTATGACTTTGTCAACTAGAATAAGTGTGTTTAAAGTCATTTCTGTGCCTGAAACGGGTCAAAATGGAAGCTTTTGAGTAAGCAAAACTCTGTAAAAATGGCAATTTTGGTCACTGTGAGGGTTTAAAAAGTGGTTATTCAACATGAGGCATGATCCAATTGACATTTTGAATCATTTTTGGTACAGTCCAAAAAATCAATTTTCGGATGAAAAACGATGACTCCGGACCTGTCGAACGATACCAAAATGGTCTATAATGATGAAATTTCAACATTTAATCTTTTGACTCTAAATTACTGTTGGATGTGAATTATGACTTTGTCAACTGGAATAAGTGTGTTTAAAGTCATTTCTGTGCCTGAAACGGGTCAAAATGGAAGCTTTTGAGTTAGCAAAACTCTGTAAAAATGGCAATTTTGGTCACTGTGAGGGTTTAAAAAGTGCTTATTCAACATGAGGCATGATCCAATTGACATTTTGAATCATTTTTTGGTACAGTCCAAAAAATCAATTTTCGGATGAAAAACGACGACTCCGGACCTGTCGAACGATCCCAAAATGGTCAATATGGATGAAATTTCAACATTTAATCTTTTGACTCTAAATTACTGTTGGATGTGAATTATGACTTTGTCAACTAGAATAAGTGTGTTTTAAGTCATTTCTGTGCCTGAAACGGGTCAAAATGAAAGCTTTTGAGTAAGCAAAACTCTGTAAAAATGGCAATTTTGGTCATTGTGAGGGTTTAAAAAGTGGTTATTCAACATGAGGCATGATCCAATTGACATTTTGAATCATTTTTGGTACAGTCCAAAAAATCAATTTTCGGATGAAAAACGATGACTCCGGACCTGTCGAACGATCCCAAAATGGTCTATAATGATGACATTTTAACATTTAATCTTTTGACTCTAAATTACTGTTGGATGTGAATTAGGACTTTGTCAACTAAAATAAGTGTGTTTAAAGTCATTTCTGTGCCTGAAACGGGTCAAAATTGAATCTTTTGAGTAAGCAAAACTCTGTAAAAATGGCAATTTTGGTCACTGTGAGGGTTTAAAAAGTGGTTATTCAACACGAGGCACGATCCAATTGACATTTTGAATGATTTTTGGTACAGTCCAAAAAATCAATTTTCGGATGAAAAACGATGACTCCCCCAAAATGGTCAATATGGATGAAATTTCAACATTTAATCTTTTGACTCTAAATGACTGTTGGATGTGAATTATGACTTTGTCAACTAGAATAAGTGTGTTTAAAGTCATTTCTGTGCCTGAAACGGGTCAAAATGGAAGCTTTTGAGTAAGCAAAACTCTGTAAAAATGGCAATTTTGGTCAATGTGAGGGTTTAAAAAGTGTTTATTCAACATGAGGCATGATCCAATTGACATTTTGAATCATTTTTGGTACAGTCCAAAAAATCAATTTTCGGATGAAAAACGACGACTCCGGACCTGTCGAACGATCCCAAAATGGTCAATATGGATGAAATTTCAACATTTAATCTTTTGACTCTAAATTACTGTTGGATGTGAATTATGACTTTGTCAACTAGAATAAGTGTGTTTAAAGTCATTTCTGTGCCTGAAACGGGTCAAAATGGAAGCTTTTGAGTAAGCAAAACTCTGTAAAAATGGCAATTTTGGTCATTGTGAGGGTTTAAAAAGTGGTTATTCAACATGAGGCATGATCCAATTGACATTTTGAATCATTTTTGGTACAGTCCAAAAAATCAATTTTCGGATGAAAAACGATGACTCCGGACCTGTCGAACGATCATAAAATGGTCTATAATGATGAAATTTCAACATTTAATCTTTTGACTCTAAATTACTGTTGGAAGTGAATTATGACTTTGTCAACTAGAATAAGTGTGTTTAAAGTCATTTCTGTGCCTGAAACGGGTCAAAATGGAAGCTTTTGAGTAAGCAAAACTCTGTAAAAATGGCAGTTTTGGTCACTGTGAGGGTTTAAAAAGTGGTTATTCAACATGAGGCATGATCCAATTGACATTTTGAATCATTTTTGGTACAGTCCAAAAAATCAATTTTCGGATGAAAAACGACGACTCGGGACCTGTCGAACGATCCCAAAATGGTCAATATGGATGAAATTTCAACATTTAATCTTTTGACTCTAAATTACTGTTGGATGTGAATTATGACTTTGTCAACTAGAATAAGTGTGTTTAAAGTCATTTCTGTGCCTGAAACGGGTCAAAATGGAATCTTTTGAGTAAGCAAAACTCTGTAAAAATGGCAATTTTGGTCATTGTGAGGGTTTAAAAAGTGGTTATTCAACATGAGGCATGATCCAATTGACATTTTGAATCATTTTTGGTACAGTCCAAAAAATCAATTTTCGGATGAAAAACGATGACTCCGGACCTGTCGAACGATCATAAAATGGTCTATAATGATGAAATTTCAACATTTAATCTTTTGACTCTAAATTACTGTTGGAAGTGAATTATGACTTTGTCAACTAGAATAAGTGTGTTTAAAGTCATTTCTGTGCCTGAAACGGGTCAAAATGGAAGCTTTTGAGTAAGCAAAACTCTGTAAAAATGGCAGTTTTGGTCACTGTGAGGGTTTAAAAAGTGGTTATTCAACATGAGGCATGATCCAATTGACATTTTGAATCATTTTTGGTACAGTCCAAAAAAATCAATTTTTGGATGAAAAACGATGACTCCGGACCTGTCGAACGATCCCAAAATGGTCAATATGGATGAAATTTCAACATTTAATCTTTTGACTCTAAATTACTGTTGGATGTGAATTATGACTTTGTCAACTAGAATAAGTGTGTTTAAAGTCATTTCTGTGCCTGAAACGGGTCAAAATGGAAGCTTTTGAGTAAGCAAAACTCTGTAAAAATGGCAATTTTGGTCACTGTGAGGGTTTAAAAAGTGGTTATTCAACATGAGGCATGATCCAATTGACATTTTGAATCATTTTTGGTACAGTCCAAAAAATCAATTTTCGGATGAAAAACGATGACTCCGGACCTGTCGAACGATCCCAAAATGGTCAATATGGATGAAATTTCAACATTTAATCTTTTGACTCTAAATTACTGTTGGATGTGAATTATGACTTTGTCAACTAGAATAAGTGTGTTTAAAGTCATTTCTGTGCCTGAAACGGGTCAAAATGGAAGCTTTTGAGTAAGCAAAACTCTGTAGAAATGGCAATTTTGGTCACTGTGAGGGTTTAAAAAGTGGTTATTCAACATGAGGCATGATCCAAATGACATTTTGAATCATTTTTGGTACAGTCCAAAAAAATCTATTTTTGGATGAAAAACGATGACTCCGGACCTGTCGAACGATCATAAAATGGTCTATAATGATGAAATTTCAACATTTAATCTTTTGACTCTAAATTACTGTTGGATGTGAATTATGACTTTGTCAACTAGAATAAGTGTGTTTAAAGTCATTTCTGTGCCTGAAACGGGTCAAAATTGAAGCTTTTGAGTAAGCAAAACTCTGTAAAAATGGCAATTTTGGTCACTGTGAGGGTTTAAAAAGTGGTTATTCAACATGAGGCATGATCCAATTGACATTTTGAATCATTTTTGGTACAGTCCAAAAAATCAATTTTCGGATGAAAAACGATGACTCCGGACCTGTCGAACGATACCAAAATGGTCTATAATGATGAAATTTCAACATTTAATCTTTTGACTCTAAATTACTGTTGGATGTGAATTATGACTTTGTCAACTAGAATAAGTGTGTTTAAAGTCATTTCTGTGCCTGAAACGGGTCAAAATGGAAGCTTTTGAGTAAGCAAAACTCTGTAAAAATGGCAGTTTTGGTCACTGTGAGGGTTTAAAAAGTGGTTATTCAACATGAGGCATGATCCAATTGACATTTTGAATCATTTTTGGTACAGTCCAAAAAATCAATTTTCGGATGAAAAACGACGACTCCGGACCTGTCGAACGATCCCAAAATGGTCAATATGGATGAAATTTCAACATTTAATCTTTTGACTCTAAATTACTGTTGGATGTGAATTATGACTTTGTCAACTAGAATAAGTGTGTTTAAAGTCATTTCTGTGCCTGAAACGGGTCAAAATGGAAGCTTTTGAGTAAGCAAAACTCTGTAAAAATGGCAATTTTGGTCATTGTGAGGGTTTAAAAAGTGGTTATTCAACATGAGGCATGATCCAATTGACATTTTGAATCATTTTTGGTACAGTCCAAAAAATCAATTTTCGGATGAAAAACGATGACTCCTGACCTGTCGAACGATCATAAAATGGTCTATAATGATGAAATTTCAACATTTAATCTTTTGACTCTGAATTACTGTTGGAAGTGAATTATGACTTTGTCAACTAGAATAAGTGTGTTTAAAGTCATTTCTGTGCCTGAAACGGGTCAAAATGGAAGCTTTTGAGTAAGCAAAACTCTGTAAAAATGGCAATTTTGGTCACTGTGAGGGTTTAAAAAGTGGTTATTCAACATGAGGCATGATCCAATTGACATTTTGAATCATTTTTGGTACAGTCCAAAAAATAAATTTTCGGATGAAAAACGATGACTCCGGACCTGTCGAACGATACCAAAATGGTCTATAATGATGAAATTTCAACATTTAATCTTTTGACTCTAAATTACTGTTGGATGTGAATTATGACTTTGTCAACTAGAATATGTGTGTTTAAAGTCATTTCTGTGCCTGAAACGGGTCAAAATGGAAGCTTTTGAGTAAGCAAAACTCTGTAAAAATGGCAGTTTTGGTCACTGTGAGGGTTTAAAAAGTGGTTATTCAACATGAGGCATGATCCAATTGACATTTTGAATCATTTTTGGTACAGTCCAAAAAATCAATTTTCGGATGAAAAACGACGACTCCGGACCTGTCGAACGATCCCAAAATGGTCAATATGGATGAAATTTCAACATTTAATCTTTTGACTCTAAATTACTGTTGGATGTGAATTATGACTTTGTCAACTAGAATAAGTGTGTTTAAAGTCATTTCTGTGCCTGAAACGGGTCAAAATGGAAGCTTTTGAGTAAGCAAAACTCTGTAAAAATGGCAATTTTGGTCATTGTGAGGGTTTAAAAAGTGGTTATTCAACATGAGGCATGATCCAATTGACATTTTGAATCATTTTTGGTACAGTCCAAAAAATTAATTTTCGGATGAAAAACGATGACTCCGGACCTGTCGAACGATCATAAAATGGTCTATAATGATGAAATTTCAACATTTAATCTTTTGACTCTAAATTACTGTTGGAAGTGAATTATGACTTTGTCAACTAGAATAAGTGTGTTTAAAGTCACTTCTGTGCCTGAAACGGGTCAAAATGGAAGCTTTTGAGTAAGCAAAACTCTGTAAAAATGGCAGTTTTGGTCACTGTGAGGGTTTAAAAAGTGGTTATTCAACATGAGGCATGATCCAATTGACATTTTGAATCATTTTTGGTACAGTCCAAAAAATCAATTTTTGGATGAAAAACAATGACTCCGGACCTGTCGAACGATCCCAAAATGGTCAATATGGATGAAATTTCAACATTTAATCTTTTGACTCTAAATTACTGTTGGATGTGAATTATGACTTTGTCAACTAGAATAAGTGTGTTTAAAGTCATTTCTGTGCCTGAAACGGGTCAAAATGGAAGCTTTTGAGTAAGCAAAACTCTGTAAAAATGGCAATTTTGGTCATTGTGAGGGTTTAAAAAGTGGTTATTCAACATGAGGCATGATCCAATTGACATTTTGAATCATTTTTGGTACAGTCCAAAAAATCAATTTTCGGATAAAAAACGATGACTCCGGACCTGTCGAACGATCCCAAAATGGTCTATAATGATGACATTTTAACATTTAATCTTTTGACTCTAAATTACTGTTGGATGTGAATTAGGACTTTGTCAACTAAAATAAGTGTGTTTAAAGTCATTTCTGTGCCTGAAACGGGTCAAAATTGAATCTTTTGAGTAAGCAAAACTCTGTAAAAATGGCAATTTTGGTCACTGTGAGGGTTTAAAAAGTGGTTATTCAACACGAGGCACGATCCAATTGACATTTTGAATGATTTTTGGTACAGTCCAAAAAATCAATTTTCGGATGAAAAACGATGACTCCGGACCTGTCGAACGATCCCAAAATGGTCAATATGGATGAAATTTCAACATTTAATCTTTTGACTCTAAATTACTGTTGGATGTGAATTATGACTTTGTCAACTAGAATAAGTGTGTTTAAAGTCATTTCTGTGCCTGAACCGGGTCAAAATGGAAGCTTTTGAGTAAGCAAAACTCTGTAAAAATGGCAATTTTGGTCACTGTGAGTGTTTAAAAAGTGGTTATTCAACATGAGGCATGATCCAATTGACATTTTGAATCATTTTTGGTACAGTCCAAAAAATCAATTTTCGGATGAAAAACGATGAATCCGGACCTGTCGAACGATACCAAAATGGTCTATAATGATGAAATTTCAACATTTAATCTTTTGACTCTAAATTAGTGTTGGATGTGAATTATGACTTTGTCAACTAGAATAAGTGTGTTTAAAGTCATTTCTGTGCCTGAAACGGGTCAAAATGGAAGCTTTTGAGTAAGCAAAACTCTGTAAAAATGGCAGTTTTGGTCACTGTGAGGGTTTAAAAAGTGGTTATTCAACATGAGGCATGATCCAATTGACATTTTGAATCATTTTTGGTACAGTCCAAAAAATCAATTTTCGGATGAAAAACGACGACTCCGGACCTGTCGAACGATCCCAAAATGGTCAATATGGATGAAATTTCAACATTTAATCTTTTGACTCTAAATTACTGTTGGATGTGAATTATGACTTTGTCAACTAGAATAAGCGTGTTTAAAGTCATTTCTGTGCCTGAAACGGGTCAAAATGGAAGCTTTTGAGTAAGCAAAACTCTGTAAAAATGGCAATTTTGGTCATTGTGAGGGTTTAAAAAGTGGTTATTCAACATGAGGCATGATCCAATTGACATTTTGAATCATTTTTGGTACAGTCCAAAAAATCAATTTTCGGATGAAAAACGATGACTCCGGACCTGTCGAACGATCATAAAATGGTCTATAATGATGAAATTTCAACATTTAATCTTTTGACTCTAAATTACTGTTGGAAGTGAATTATGACTTTGTCAACTAGAATAAGTGTGTTTAAAGTCATTTCTGTGCCTGAAACGGGTCAAAATGGAAGCTTTTGAGTAAGCAAAACTCTGTAAAAATGGCAGTTTTGGTCACTGTGAGGGTTTAAAAAGTGGTTATTCAACATGAGGCATGATCCAATTGACATTTTGAATCATTTTTGGTACAGTCCAAAAAATCAATTTTTGGATGAAAAACGATGACTCCGGACATGTCGAACGATCCCAAAATGGTCAATATGGATGAAATTTCAACATTTAATCTTTTGACTCTAAATTACTGTTGGATGTGAATTATGACTTTGTCAACTAGAATAAGCGTGTTTAAAGTCATTTCTGTGCCTGAAACGGGTCAAAATGGAAGCTTTTGAGTAAGCAAAACTCTGTAAAAATGGCAATTTTGGTCATTGTGAGGGTTTAAAAAGTGGTTATTCAACATGAGGCATGATCCAATTGACATTTTGAATCATTTTTGGTACAGTCCAAAAAATCAATTTTCGGATGAAAAACGATGACTCCGGACCTGTCGAACGATCATAAAATGGTCTATAATGATGAAATTTCAACATTTAATCTTTTGACTCTAAATTACTGTTGGAAGTGAATTATGACTTTGTCAACTAGAATAAGTGTGTTTAAAGTCATTTCTGTGCCTGAAACGGGTCAAAATGGAAGCTTTTGAGTAAGCAAAACTCTGTAAAAATGGCAGTTTTGGTCACTGTGAGGGTTTAAAAAGTGGTTATTCAACATGAGGCATGATCCAATTGACATTTTGAATCATTTTTGGTACAGTCCAAAAAATCAATTTTTGGATGAAAAACGATGACTCCGGACATGTCGAACGATCCCAAAATGGTCAATATGGATGAAATTTCAACATTTAATCTTTTGACTCTAAATTACTGTTGGATGTGAATTATGACTTTGTCAACTAGAATAAGTGTGTTTAAAGTCATTTCTGTGCCTGAAACGGGTCAAAATGGAAGCTTTTGAGTAAGCAAAACTCTGTAAAAATGGCAATTTTGGTCACTGTGAGGGTTTAAAAAGTGGTTATTCAACATGAGGCATGATCCAATTGACATTTTGAATCATTTTTGGTACAGTCCAAAAAATCAATTTTCGGATGAAAAACGATGACTCCGGACCTGTCGAACGATACCAAAATGGTCTATAATGATGAAATTTCAACATTTAATCTTTTGACTCTAAATTACTGTTGGATGTGAATTATGACTTTGTCAACTGGAATAAGTGTGTTTAAAGTCATTTCTGTGCCTGAAACGGGTCAAAATGGAAGCTTTTGAGTTAGCAAAACTCTGTAAAAATGGCAATTTTGGTCACTGTGAGGGTTTAAAAAGTGCTTATTCAACATGAGGCATGATCCAATTGACATTTTGAATCATTTTTTGGTACAGTCCAAAAAATCAATTTTCGGATGAAAAACGACGACTCCGGACCTGTCGAACGATCCCAAAATGGTCAATATGGATGAAATTTCAACATTTAATCTTTTGACTCTAAATTACTGTTGGATGTGAATTATGACTTTGTCAACTAGAATAAGTGTGTTTAAAGTCATTTCTGTGCCTGAAACGGGTCAAAATGGAAGCTTTTGAGTAAGCAAAACTCTGTAAAAATGGCAATTTTGGTCATTGTGAGGGTTTAAAAAGTGGTTATTCAACATGAGGCATGATCCAATTGACATTTTGAATCATTTTTGGTACAGTCCAAAAAATCAATTTTCGGATGAAAAACGATGACTCCGGACCTGTCGAATGATCATAAAATGGTCTATAATGATGAAATTTCAACATTTAATCTTTTGACTCTAAATTACTGTTGGAAGTGAATTATGACTTTGTCAACTAGAATAAGTGTGTTTAAAGTCATTTCTGTGCCTGAAACGGGTCAAAATGGAAGCTTTTGAGTAAGCAAAACTCTGTAAAAATGGCAGTTTTGGTCACTGTGAGGGTTTAAAAAGTGGTTATTCAACATGAGGCATGATCCAATTGACATTTTGAATCATTTTTGGTACAGTCCAAAAAATCAATTTTCGGATGAAAAACGACGACTCGGGACCTGTCGAACGATCCCAAAATGGTCAATATGGATGAAATTTCAACATTTAATCTTTTGACTCTAAATTACTGTTGGATGTGAATTATGACTTTGTCAACTAGAATAAGTGTGTTTAAAGTCATTTCTGTGCCTGAAACGGGTCAAAATGGAATCTTTTGAGTAAGCAAAACTCTGTAAAAATGGCAATTTTGGTCATTGTGAGGGTTTAAAAAGTGGTTATTCAACATGAGGCATGATCCAATTGACATTTTGAATCATTTTTGGTACAGTCCAAAAAATCAATTTTCGGATGAAAAACGATGACTCCGGACCTGTCGAACGATCATAAAATGGTCTATAATGATGAAATTTCAACATTTAATCTTTTGACTCTAAATTACTGTTGGAAGTGAATTATGACTTTGTCAACTAGAATAAGTGTGTTTAAAGTCATTTCTGTGCCTGAAACGGGTCAAAATGGAAGCTTTTGAGTAAGCAAAACTCTGTAAAAATGGCAGTTTTGGTCACTGTGAGGGTTTAAAAAGTGGTTATTCAACATGAGGCATGATCCAATTGACATTTTGAATCATTTTTGGTACAGTCCAAAAAAATCAATTTTTGGATGAAAAACGATGACTCCGGACCTGTCGAACGATCCCAAAATGGTCAATATGGATGAAATTTCAACATTTAATCTTTTGACTCTAAATTACTGTTGGATGTGAATTATGACTTTGTCAACTAGAATAAGTGTGTTTAAAGTCATTTCTGTGCCTGAAACGGGTCAAAATGGAAGCTTTTGAGTAAGCAAAACTCTGTAAAAATGGCAATTTTGGTCACTGTGAGGGTTTAAAAAGTGGTTATTCAACATGAGGCATGATCCAATTGACATTTTGAATCATTTTTGGTACAGTCCAAAAAATCAATTTTCGGATGAAAAACGATGACTCCGGACCTGTCGAACGATCCCAAAATGGTCAATATGGATGAAATTTCAACATTTAATCTTTTGACTCTAAATTACTGTTGGATGTGAATTATGACTTTGTCAACTAGAATAAGTGTGTTTAAAGTCATTTCTGTGCCTGAAACGGGTCAAAATGGAAGCTTTTGAGTAAGCAAAACTCTGTAGAAATGGCAATTTTGGTCACTGTGAGGGTTTAAAAAGTGGTTATTCAACATGAGGCATGATCCAAATGACATTTTGAATCATTTTTGGTACAGTCCAAAAAAATCTATTTTTGGATGAAAAACAATGACTCCGGACCTGTCGAACGATCATAAAATGGTCTATAATGATGAAATTTCAACATTTAATCTTTTGACTCTAAATTACTGTTGGATGTGAATTATGACTTTGTCAACTAGAATAAGTGTGTTTAAAGTCATTTCTGTGCCTGAAACGGGTCAAAATTGAAGCTTTTGAGTAAGCAAAACTCTGTAAAAATGGCAATTTTGGTCACTGTGAGGGTTTAAAAAGTGGTTATTCAACATGAGGCATGATCCAATTGACATTTTGAATCATTTTTGGTACAGTCCAAAAAATCAATTTTCGGATGAAAAACGATGACTCCGGACCTGTCGAACGATACCAAAATGGTCTATAATGATGAAATTTCAACATTTAATCTTTTGACTCTAAATTACTGTTGGATGTGAATTATGACTTTGTCAACTAGAATAAGTGTGTTTAAAGTCATTTCTGTGCCTGAAACGGGTCAAAATGGAAGCTTTTGAGTAAGCAAAACTCTGTAAAAATGGCAGTTTTGGTCACTGTGAGGGTTTAAAAAGTGGTTATTCAACATGAGGCATGATCCAATTGACATTTTGAATCATTTTTGGTACAGTCCAAAAAATCAATTTTCGGATGAAAAACGACGACTCCGGACCTGTCGAACGATCCCAAAATGGTCAATATGGATGAAATTTCAACATTTAATCTTTTGACTCTAAATTACTGTTGGATGTGAATTATGACTTTGTCAACTAGAATAAGTGTGTTTAAAGTCATTTCTGTGCCTGAAACGGGTCAAAATGGAAGCTTTTGAGTAAGCAAAACTCTGTAAAAATGGCAATTTTGGTCATTGTGAGGGTTTAAAAAGTGGTTATTCAACATGAGGCATGATCCAATTGACATTTTGAATCATTTTTGGTACAGTCCAAAAAATCAATTTTCGGATGAAAAACGATGACTCCTGACCTGTCGAACGATCATAAAATGGTCTATAATGATGAAATTTCAACATTTAATCTTTTGACTCTAAATTACTGTTGGAAGTGAATTATGACTTTGTCAACTAGAATAAGTGTGTTTAAAGTCATTTCTGTGCCTGAAACGGGTCAAAATGGAAGCTTTTGAGTAAGCAAAACTCTGTAAAAATGGCAATTTTGGTCACTGTGAGGGTTTAAAAAGTGGTTATTCAACATGAGGCATGATCCAATTGACATTTTGAATCATTTTTGGTACAGTCCAAAAAATAAATTTTCGGATGAAAAACGATGACTCCGGACCTGTCGAACGATACCAAAATGGTCTATAATGATGAAATTTCAACATTTAATCTTTTGACTCTAAATTACTGTTGGATGTGAATTATGACTTTGTCAACTAGAATATGTGTGTTTAAAGTCATTTCTGTGCCTGAAACGGGTCAAAATGGAAGCTTTTGAGTAAGCAAAACTCTGTAAAAATGGCAGTTTTGGTCACTGTGAGGGTTTAAAAAGTGGTTATTCAACATGAGGCATGATCCAATTGACATTTTGAATCATTTTTGGTACAGTCCAAAAAATCAATTTTCGGATGAAAAACGACGACTCCGGACCTGTCGAACGATCCCAAAATGGTCAATATGGATGAAATTTCAACATTTAATCTTTTGACTCTAAATTACTGTTGGATGTGAATTATGACTTTGTCAACTAGAATAAGTGTGTTTAAAGTCATTTCTGTGCCTGAAACGGGTCAAAATGGAAGCTTTTGAGTAAGCAAAACTCTGTAAAAATGGCAATTTTGGTCATTGTGAGGGTTTAAAAAGTGGTTATTCAACATGAGGCATGATCCAATTGACATTTTGAATCATTTTTGGTACAGTCCAAAAAATCAATTTTCGGATGAAAAACGATGACTCCGGACCTGTCGAACGATCATAAAATGGTCTATAATGATGAAATTTCAACATTTAATCTTTTGACTCTAAATTACTGTTGGAAGTGAATTATGACTTTGTCAACTAGAATAAGTGTGTTTAAAGTCACTTCTGTGCCTGAAACGGGTCAAAATGGAAGCTTTTGAGTAAGCAAAACTCTGTAAAAATGGCAGTTTTGGTCACTGTGAGGGTTTAAAAAGTGGTTATTCAACATGAGGCATGATCCAATTGACATTTTGAATCATTTTTGGTACAGTCCAAAAAATCAATTTTTGGATGAAAAACAATGACTCCGGACCTGTCGAACGATCCCAAAATGGTCAATATGGATGAAATTTCAACATTTAATCTTTTGACTCTAAATTACTGTTGGATGTGAATTATGACTTTGTCAACTAGAATAAGTGTGTTTAAAGTCATTTCTGTGCCTGAAACGGGTCAAAATGGAAGCTTTTGAGTAAGCAAAACTCTGTAAAAATGGCAATTTTGGTCATTGTGAGGGTTTAAAAAGTGGTTATTCAACATGAGGCATGATCCAATTGACATTTTGAATCATTTTTGGTACAGTCCAAAAAATCAATTTTCGGATAAAAAACGATGACTCCGGACCTGTCGAACGATCCCAAAATGGTCTATAATGATGACATTTTAACATTTAATCTTTTGACTCTAAATTACTGTTGGATGTGAATTAGGACTTTGTCAACTAAAATAAGTGTGTTTAAAGTCATTTCTGTGCCTGAAACGGGTCAAAATTGAATCTTTTGAGTAAGCAAAACTCTGTAAAAATGGCAATTTTGGTCACTGTGAGGGTTTAAAAAGTGGTTATTCAACACGAGGCACGATCCAATTGACATTTTGAATGATTTTTGGTACAGTCCAAAAAATCAATTTTCGGATGAAAAACGATGACTGTCGAACGATCCCAAAATGGTCAATATGGATGAAATTTCAACATTTAATCTTTTGACTCTAAATTACTGTTGGATGTGAATTATGACTTTGTCAACTAGAATAAGTGTGTTTAAAGTCATTTCTGTGCCTGAACCGGGTCAAAATGGAAGCTTTTGAGTAAGCAAAACTCTGTAAAAATGGCAATTTTGGTCACTGTGAGTGTTTAAAAAGTGGTTATTCAACATGAGGCATGATCCAATTGACATTTTGAATCATTTTTGGTACAGTCCAAAAAATCAATTTTCGGATGAAAAACGATGAATCCGGACCTGTCGAACGATACCAAAATGGTCTATAATGATGAAATTTCAACATTTAATCTTTTGACTCTAAATTACTGTTGGATGTGAATTATGACTTTGTCAACTAGAATAAGTGTGTTTAAAGTCATTTCTGTGCCTGAAACGGGTCAAAATGGAAGCTTTTGAGTAAGCAAAACTCTGTAAAAATGGCAGTTTTGGTCACTGTGAGGGTTTAAAAAGTGGTTATTCAACATGAGGCATGATCCAATTGACATTTTGAATCATTTTTGGTACAGTCCAAAAAATCAATTTTCGGATGAAAAACGACGACTCCGGACCTGTCGAACGATCCCAAAATGGTCAATATGGATGAAATTTCAACATTTAATCTTTTGACTCTAAATTACTGTTGGATGTGAATTATGACTTTGTCAACTAGAATAAGCGTGTTTAAAGTCATTTCTGTGCCTGAAACGGGTCAAAATGGAAGCTTTTGAGTAAGCAAAACTCTGTAAAAATGGCAATTTTGGTCATTGTGAGGGTTTAAAAAGTGGTTATTCAACATGAGGCATGATCCAATTGACATTTTGAATCATTTTTGGTACAGTCCAAAAAATCAATTTTCGGATGAAAAACGATGACTCCGGACCTGTCGAACGATCATAAAATGGTCTATAATGATGAAATTTCAACATTTAATCTTTTGACTCTAAATTACTGTTGGAAGTGAATTATGACTTTGTCAACTAGAATAAGTGTGTTTAAAGTCATTTCTGTGCCTGAAACGGGTCAAAATGGAAGCTTTTGAGTAAGCAAAACTCTGTAAAAATGGCAGTTTTGGTCACTGTGAGGGTTTAAAAAGTGGTTATTCAACATGAGGCATGATCCAATTGACATTTTGAATCATTTTTGGTACAGTCCAAAAAATCAATTTTTGGATGAAAAACGATGACTCCGGACATGTCGAACGATCCCAAAATGGTCAATATGGATGAAATTTCAACATTTAATCTTTTGACTCTAAATTACTGTTGGATGTGAATTATGACTTTGTCAACTAGAATAAGTGTGTTTAAAGTCATTTCTGTGCCTGAAACGGGTCAAAATGGAAGCTTTTGAGTAAGCAAAACTCTGTAAAAATGGCAATTTTGGTCACTGTGAGGGTTTAAAAAGTGGTTATTCAACATGAGGCATGATCCAATTGACATTTTGAATCATTTTTGGTACAGTCCAAAAAATCAATTTTCGGATGAAAAACGATGACTCCGGACCTGTCGAACGATACCAAAATGGTCTATAATGATGAAATTTCAACATTTAATCTTTTGACTCTAAATTACTGTTGGATGTGAATTATGACTTTGTCAACTGGAATAAGTGTGTTTAAAGTCATTTCTGTGCCTGAAACGGGTCAAAATGGAAGCTTTTGAGTTAGCAAAACTCTGTAAAAATGGCAATTTTGGTCACTGTGAGGGTTTAAAAAGTGCTTATTCAACATGAGGCATGATCCAATTGACATTTTGAATCATTTTTTGGTACAGTCCAAAAAATCAATTTTCGGATGAAAAACGACGACTCCGGACCTGTCGAACGATCCCAAAATGGTCAATATGGATGAAATTTCAACATTTAATCTTTTGACTCTAAATTACTGTTGGATGTGAATTATGACTTTGTCAACTAGAATAAGTGTGTTTTAAGTCATTTCTGTGCCTGAAACGGGTCAAAATGGAAGCTTTTGAGTAAGCAAAACTCTGTAAAAATGGCAATTTTGGTCATTGTGAGGGTTTAAAAAGTGGTTATTCAACATGAGGCATGATCCAATTGACATTTTGAATCATTTTTGGTACAGTCCAAAAAATCAATTTTCGGATGAAAAACGATGACTCCGGACCTGTCGAACGATCCCAAAATGGTCTATAATGATGACATTTTAACATTTAATCTTTTGACTCTAAATTACTGTTGGATGTGAATTAGGACTTTGTCAACTAAAATAAGTGTGTTTAAAGTCATTTCTGTGCCTGAAACGGGTCAAAATTGAATCTTTTGAGTAAGCAAAACTCTGTAAAAATGGCAATTTTGGTCACTGTGAGGGTTTAAAAAGTGGTTATTCAACACGAGGCACGATCCAATTGACATTTTGAATGATTTTTGGTACAGTCCAAAAAATCAATTTTCGGATGAAAAACGATGACTCCGGACCTGTCGAACGATCCCAAAATGGTCAATATGGATGAAATTTCAACATTTAATCTTTTGACTCTAAATGACTGTTGGATGTGAATTATGACTTTGTCAACTAGAATAAGTGTGTTTAAAGTCATTTCTGTGCCTGAAACGGGTCAAAATGGAAGCTTTTGAGTAAGCAAAACTCTGTAAAAATGGCAATTTTGGTCAATGTGAGGGTTTAAAAAGTGTTTATTCAACATGAGGCATGATCCAATTGACATTTTGAATCATTTTTGGTACAGTCCAAAAAATCAATTTTCGGATGAAAAACGACGACTCCGGACCTGTCGAACGATCCCAAAATGGTCAATATGGATGAAATTTCAACATTTAATCTTTTGACTCTAAATTACTGTTGGATGTGAATTATGACTTTGTCAACTTGAATAAGTGTGTTTAAAGTCATTTCTGTGCCTGAAACGGGTCAAAATGGAAGCTTTTGAGTAAGCAAAACTCTGTAAAAATGGCAATTTTGGTCATTGTGAGGGTTTAAAAAGTGGTTATTCAACATGAGGCATGATCCAATTGACATTTTGAATCATTTTTGGTACAGTCCAAAAAATCAATTTTCGGATGAAAAACGATGACTCCGGACCTGTCGAACGATCATAAAATGGTCTATAATGATGAAATTTCAACATTTAATCTTTTGACTCTAAATTACTGTTGGAAGTGAATTATGACTTTGTCAACTAGAATAAGTGTGTTTAAAGTCATTTCTGTGCCTGAAACGGGTCAAAATGGAAGCTTTTGAGTAAGCAAAACTCTGTAAAAATGGCAGTTTTGGTCACTGTGAGGGTTTAAAAAGTGGTTATTCAACATGAGGCATGATCCAATTGACATTTTGAATCATTTTTGGTACAGTCCAAAAAATCAATTTTCGGATGAAAAACGACGACTCCGGACCTGTCGAACGATCCCAAAATGGTCAATATGGATGAAATTTCAACATTTAATCTTTTGACTCTAAATTACTGTTGGATGTGAATTATGACTTTGTCAACTAGAATAAGTGTGTTTAAAGTCATTTCTGTGCCTGAAACGGGTCAAAATGGAATCTTTTGAGTAAGCAAAACTCTGTAAAAATGGCAATTTTGGTCATTGTGAGGGTTTAAAAAGTGGTTATTCAACATGAGGCATGATCCAATTGACATTTTGAATCATTTTTGGTACAGTCCAAAAAATCAATTTTCGGATGAAAAACGATGACTCCGGACCTGTCGAACGATCATAAAATGGTCTATAATGATGAAATTTCAACATTTAATCTTTTGACTCTAAATTACTGTTGGAAGTGAATTATGACTTTGTCAACTAGAATAAGTGTGTTTAAAGTCATTTCTGTGCCTGAAACGGGTCAAAATGGAAGCTTTTGAGTAAGCAAAACTCTGTAAAAATGGCAGTTTTGGTCACTGTGAGGGTTTAAAAAGTGGTTATTCAACATGAGGCATGATCCAATTGACATTTTGAATCATTTTTGGTACAGTCCAAAAAAATCAATTTTTGGATGAAAAACGATGACTCCGGACCTGTCGAACGATCCCAAAATGGTCAATATGGATGAAATTTCAACATTTAATCTTTTGACTCTAAATTACTGTTGGATGTGAATTATGACTTTGTCAACTAGAATAAGTGTGTTTAAAGTCATTTCTGTGCCTGAAACGGGTCAAAATGGAAGCTTTTGAGTAAGCAAAACTCTGTAAAAATGGCAATTTTGGTCACTGTGAGGGTTTAAAAAGTGGTTATTCAACATGAGGCATGATCCAATTGACATTTTGAATCATTTTTGGTACAGTCCAAAAAATCAATTTTCGGATGAAAAACGATGACTCCGGACCTGTCGAACGATCCCAAAATGGTCAATATGGATGAAATTTCAACATTTAATCTTTTGACTCTAAATTACTGTTGGATGTGAATTATGACTTTGTCAACTAGAATAAGTGTGTTTAAAGTCATTTCTGTGCCTGAAACGGGTCAAAATGGAAGCTTTTGAGTAAGCAAAACTCTGTAAAAATGGCAATTTTGGTCATTGTGAGGGTTTAAAAAGTGGTTATTCAACATGAGGCATGATCCAATTGACATTTTGAATCATTTTTGGTACAGTCCAAAAAATCAATTTTCGGATGAAAAACGATGACTCCGGACCTGTCGAACGATCCTAAAATGGTCTATAATGATGACATTTTAACATTTAATCTTTTGACTCTAAATTACTGTTGGATGTGAATTATGACTTTGTCAACTAGAATAAGTGTGTTTAAAGTCATTTCTGTGCCTGAAACGGGTCAAAATGGAAGCTTTTGAGTAAGCAAAACTCTGTAAAAATGGCAGTTTTGGTCACTGTGAGGGTTTAAAAAGTGGTTATTCAACATGAGGCATGATCCAATTGACATTTTGAATCATTTTTGGTACAGTCCAAAAAATCAATTTTCGGATGAAAAACGACGACTCCGGACCTGTCGAACGATCCCAAAATGGTCAATATGGATGAAATTTCAACATTTAATCTTTTGACTCTAAATTACTGTTGGATGTGAATTATGACTTTGTCAACTAGAATAAGTGTGTTTAAAGTCATTTCTGTGCCTGAAACGGGTCAAAATGGAAGCTTTTGAGTAAGCAAAACTCTGTAAAAATGGCAATTTTGGTCATTGTGAGGGTTTAAAAAGTGGTTATTCAACATGAGGCATGATCCAATTGACATTTTGAATCATTTTTGGTACAGTCCAAAAAATCAATTTTCGGATGAAAAACGATGACTCCGGACCTGTCGAACGATCCCAAAATGGTCTATAATGATGACATTTTAACATTTAATCTTTTGACTCTAAATTACTGTTGGATGTGAATTAGGACTTTGTCAACTAAAATAAGTGTGTTTAAAGTCATTTCTGTGCCTGAAACGGGTCAAAATTGAATCTTTTGAGTAAGCAAAACTCTGTAAAAATGGCAATTTTGGTCACTGTGAGGGTTTAAAAAGTGGTTATTCAACACGAGGCACGATCCAATTGACATTTTGAATGATTTTTGGTACAGTCCAAAAAATCAATTTTCGGATGAAAAACGATGACTCCGGACCTGTCGAACGATCCCAAAATGGTCTATAATGATGACATTTCAACATTTAATCTTTTGACTCTAAATGACTGTTGGATGTGAATTATGACTTTGTCAACTAAAATAAGTGTGTTTAAAGTCATTTCTGTGCCTGAAACGGGTCAAAATGGAAGCTTTTGAGTAAGCAAAACTCTGTAGAAATGGCAATTTTGGTCACTGTGAGGGTTTAAAAAGTGGTTATTCAACATGAGGCATGATCCAAATGACATTTTGAATCATTTTTGGTACAGTCCAAAAAAATCTATTTTTGGATGAAAAACGATGACTCCGGACCTGTCGAACGATCATAAAATGGTCTATAATGATGAAATTTCAACATTTAATCTTTTGACTCTAAATTACTGTTGGATGTGAATTATGACTTTGTCAACTAGAATAAGTGTGTTTAAAGTCATTT
This sequence comes from Lissotriton vulgaris, assembly GCF_964263255.1. Taxonomy (NCBI): domain Eukaryota; kingdom Metazoa; phylum Chordata; class Amphibia; order Caudata; family Salamandridae; genus Lissotriton; species Lissotriton vulgaris. The sequence continues at coordinate 105,507 of NW_028241802.1, forward strand.
CTGTGCCTGAAACGGGTCAAAATTGAAGCTTTTGAGTAAGCAAAACTCTGTAAAAATGGCAATTTTGGTCACTGTGAGGGTTTAAAAAGTGGTTATTCAACATGAGGCATGATCCAATTGACATTTTGAATCATTTTTGGTACAGTCCAAAAAATCAATTTTCGGATGAAAAACGATGACTCCGGACCTGTCGAACGATACCAAAATGGTCTATAATGATGAAATTTCAACATTTAATCTTTTGACTCTAAATTACTGTTGGATGTGAATTATGACTTTGTCAACTAGAATAAGTGTGTTTAAAGTCATTTCTGTGCCTGAAACGGGTCAAAATGGAAGCTTTTGAGTAAGCAAAACTCTGTAAAAATGGCAGTTTTGGTCACAGTGAGGGTTTAAAAAGTGGTTATTCAACATGAGGCATGATCCAATTGACATTTTGAATCATTTTTGGTACAGTCCAAAAAATCAATTTTTGGATGAAAAACGATGACTCCGGACCTGTCGAACGATCCCAAAATGGTCAATATGGATGAAATTTCAACATTTAATCTTTTGACTCTAAATTACTGTTGGATGTGAATTATGACTTTGTCAACTAGAATAAGTGTGTTTAAAGTCATTTCTGTGCCTGAAACGGGTCAAAATGGAAGCTTTTGAGTAAGCAAAACTCTGTAAAAATGGCAATTTTGGTCATTGTGAGGGTTTAAAAAGTGGTTATTCAACATGAGGCATGATCCAATTGACATTTTGAATCATTTTTGGTACAGTCCAAAAAATCAATTTTCGGATGAAAAACAATGACTCCGGACCTGTCGAACGATCATAAAATGGTCTATAATGATGAAATTTCAACATTTAATCTTTTGACTCTAAATTACTGTTGGAAGTGAATTATGACTTTGTCAACTAGAATAAGTGTGTTTAAAGTCATTTCTGTGCCTGAAACGGGTCAAAATGGAAGCTTTTGAGTAAGCAAAACTCTGTAAAAATGGCAATTTTGGTCACTGTGAGGGTTTAAAAAGTGGTTATTCAACATGAGGCATGATCCAATTGACATTTTGAATCATTTTTGGTACAGTCCAAAAAATCAATTTTCGGATGAAAAACGATGACTCCGGACCTGTCGAACGATCATAAAATGGTCTATAATGATGAAATTTCAAAATTTAATCTTTTGACTCTAAATTACTGTTGGAAGTGAATTATGACTTTGTCAACTAGAATAAGTGTGTTTAAAGTCATTTCTGTGCCTGAAACGGGTCAAAATAGAAGCTTTTGAGTAAGCAAAACTCTGTAAAAATGGCAGTTTTGGTCACTGTGAGGGTTTAAAAAGTGGTTATTCAACATGAGGCATGATCCAATTGACATTTTGAATCATTTTTGGTACAGTCCAAAAAATCAATTTTTGGATGAAAAACGATGACTCCGGACCTGTCGAACGATCCCAAAATGGTCAATATGGATGAAATTTCAACATTTAATCTTTTGACTCTAAATTACTGTTGGAAGTGAATTATGACTTTGTCAACTAGAATAAGTGTGTTTAAAGTCATTTCTGTGCCTGAAACGGGTCAAAATGGAAGCTTTTGAGTAAGCAAAACTCTGTAAAAATGGCAATTTTGGTCATTGTGAGGGTTTAAAAAGTGGTTATTCAACATGAGGCATGATCCAATTGACATTTTGAATCATTTTTGGTACAGTCCAAAAAATCAATTTTCGGATGAAAAACGATGACTCCGGACCTGTCGAACGATCCCAAAATGGTCTATAATGATGACATTTTAACATTTAATCTTTTGACTCTAAATTACTGTTGGATGTGAATTAGGACTTTGTCAACTAAAATAAGTGTGTTTAAAGTCATTTCTGTGCCTGAAACGGGTCAAAATTGAATCTTTTGAGTAAGCAAAACTCTGTAAAAATGGCAATTTTGGTCACTGTGAGGGTTTAAAAAGTGGTTATTCAACACGAGGCACGATCCAATTGACATTTTGAATGATTTTTGGTACAGTCCAAAAAATCAATTTTCGGATGAAAAACGATGACTCCGGACCTGTCGAACGATCCCAAAATGGTCAATATGGATGAAATTTCAACATTTAATCTTTTGACTCTAAATGACTGTTGGATGTGAATTATGACTTTGTCAACTAGAATAAGTGTGTTTAAAGTCATTTCTGTGCCTGAAACGGGTCAAAATGGAAGCTTTTGAGTAAGCAAAACTCTGTAAAAATGGCAATTTTGGTCAATGTGAGGGTTTAAAAAGTGTTTATTCAACATGAGGCATGATCCAATTGACATTTTGAATCATTTTTGGTACAGTCCAAAAAATCAATTTTTGGATGAAAAACGATGACTCCGGACCTGTCGAACGATCCCAAAATGGTCTATAATGATGACATTTCAACATTTAATCTTTTGACTCTAAATGACTGTTGGATGTGAATTATGACTTTGTCAACTAAAATAAGTGTGTTTAAAGTCATTTCTGTGCCTGAAACGGGTCAAAATGGAAGCTTTTGAGTAAGCAAAACTCTGTAGAAATGGCAATTTTGGTCACTGTGAGGGTTTAAAAAGTGGTTATTCAACATGAGGCATGATCCAAATGACATTTTGAATCATTTTTGGTACAGTCCAAAAAAATCTATTTTTGGATGAAAAACGATGACTCCGGACCTGTCGAACGATCATAAAATGGTCTATAATGATGAAATTTCAACATTTAATCTTTTGACTCTAAATTACTGTTGGATGTGAATTATGACTTTGTCAACTAGAATAAGTGTGTTTAAAGTCATTTCTGTGCCTGAAACGGGTCAAAATTGAAGCTTTTGAGTAAGCAAAACTCTGTAAAAATGGCAATTTTGGTCACTGTGAGGGTTTAAAAAGTGGTTATTCAACATGAGGCATGATCCAATTGACATTTTGAATCATTTTTGGTACAGTCCAAAAAATCAATTTTCGGATGAAAAACGATGACTCCGGACCTGTCGAACGATACCAAAATGGTCTATAATGATGAAATTTCAACATTTAATCTTTTGACTCTAAATTACTGTTGGATGTGAATTATGACTTTGTCAACTAGAATAAGTGTGTTTAAAGTCATTTCTGTGCCTGAAACGGGTCAAAATGGAAGCTTTTGAGTAAGCAAAACTCTGTAAAAATGGCAGTTTTGGTCACAGTGAGGGTTTAAAAAGTGGTTATTCAACATGAGGCATGATCCAATTGACATTTTGAATCATTTTTGGTACAGTCCAAAAAATCAATTTTTGGATGAAAAACGATGACTCCGGACCTGTCGAACGATCCCAAAATGGTCAATATGGATGAAATTTCAACATTTAATCTTTTGACTCTAAATTACTGTTGGATGTGAATTATGACTTTGTCAACTAGAATAAGTGTGTTTAAAGTCATTTCTGTGCCTGAAACGGGTCAAAATGGAAGCTTTTGAGTAAGCAAAACTCTGTAAAAATGGCAATTTTGGTCATTGTGAGGGTTTAAAAAGTGGTTATTCAACATGAGGCATGATCCAATTGACATTTTGAATCATTTTTGGTACAGTCCAAAAAATCAATTTTCGGATGAAAAACAATGACTCCGGACCTGTCGAACGATCATAAAATGGTCTATAATGATGAAATTTCAACATTTAATCTTTTGACTCTAAATTACTGTTGGAAGTGAATTATGACTTTGTCAACTAGAATAAGTGTGTTTAAAGTCATTTCTGTGCCTGAAACGGGTCAAAATGGAAGCTTTTGAGTAAGCAAAACTCTGTAAAAATGGCAATTTTGGTCACTGTGAGGGTTTAAAAAGTGGTTATTCAACATGAGGCATGATCCAATTGACATTTTGAATCATTTTTGGTACAGTCCAAAAAATCAATTTTCGGATGAAAAACGATGACTCCGGACCTGTCGAACGATACCAAAATGGTCAATATGGATGAAATTTCAACATTTAATCTTTTGACTCTAAATTACTGTTGGATGTGAATTATGACTTTGTCAACTAGAAGAAGTGTGTTTAAAGTCATTTCTGTGCCTGAAACGGGTCAAAATGGAAGCTTTTGAGTAAGCAAAACTCTGTAAAAATGGCAATTTTGGTCATTGTGAGGGTTTAAAAAGTGGTTATTCAACATGAGGCATGATCCAATTGACATTTTGAATCATTTTTGGTACAGTCCAAAAAATCAATTTTCGGATGAAAAACGATGACTCCGGACCTGTCGAACGATCATAAAATGGTCTATAATGATGAAATTTCAACATTTAATCTTTTGACTCTAAATTACTGTTGGAAGTGAATTATGACTTTGTCAACTAGAATAAGTGTGTTTAAAGTCATTTCTGTGCCTGAAACGGGTCAAAATGGAAGCTTTTGAGTAAGCAAAACTCTGTAAAAATGGCAGTTTTGGTCACAGTGAGGGTTTAAAAAGTGGTTATTCAACATGAGGCATGATCCAATTGACATTTTGAATCATTTTTGGTACAGTCCAAAAAATCAATTTTTGGATGAAAAACGATGACTCCGGACCTGTCGAACGATCCCAAAATGGTCAATATGGATGAAATTTCAACATTTAATCTTTTGACTCTAAATTACTGTTGGATGTGAATTATGACTTTGTCAACTAGAATAAGTGTGTTTAAAGTCATTTCTGTGCCTGAAACGGGTCAAAATGGAAGCTTTTGAGTAAGCAAAACTCTGTAAAAATGGCAATTTTGGTCATTGTGAGGGTTTAAAAAGTGGTTATTCAACATGAGGCATGATCCAATTGACATTTTGAATCATTTTTGGTACAGTCCAAAAAATCAATTTTCGGATGAAAAACGATGACTCCGGACCTTTCGAACGATCCCAAAATGGTCTATAATGATGACATTTTAACATTTAATCTTTTGACTCTAAATTACTGTTGGATGTGAATTAGGACTTTGTCAACTAAAATAAGTGTGTTTAAAGTCATTTCTGTGCCTGAAACGGGTCAAAATTGAATCTTTTGAGTAAGCAAAACTCTGTAAAAATGGCAATTTTGGTCACTGTGAGGGTTTAAAAAGTGGTTATTCAACACGAGGCACGATCCAATTGACATTTTGAATGATTTTTGGTACAGTCCAAAAAATCAATTTTCGGATGAAAAACGATGACTCCGGACCTGTCGAACGATCCCAAAATGGTCAATATGGATGAAATTTCAACATTTAATCTTTTGACTCTAAATTACTGTTGGATGTGAATTATGACTTTGTCAACTAGAATAAGTGTGTTTAAAGTCATTTCTGTGCCTGAACCGGGTCAAAATGGAAGCTTTTGAGTAAGCAAAACTCTGTAAAAATGGCAATTTTGGTCACTGTGAGTGTTTAAAAAGTGGTTATTCAACATGAGGCATGATCCAATTGACATTTTGAATCATTTTTGGTACAGTCCAAAAAATCAATTTTCGGATGAAAAACGATGAATCCGGACCTGTCGAACGATACCAAAATGGTCTATAATGATGAAATTTCAACATTTAATCTTTTGACTCTAAATTACTGTTGGATGTGAATTATGACTTTGTCAACTAGAATAAGTGTGTTTAAAGTCATTTCTGTGCCTGAAACGGGTCAAAATGGAAGCTTTTGAGTAAGCAAAACTCTGTAAAAATGGCAGTTTTGGTCACTGTGAGGGTTTAAAAAGTGGTTATTCAACATGAGGCATGATCCAATTGACATTTTGAATCATTTTTGGTACAGTCCAAAAAATCAATTTTCGGATGAAAAACGACGACTCCGGACCTGTCGAACGATCCCAAAATGGTCAATATGGATGAAATTTCAACATTTAATCTTTTGACTCTAAATTACTGTTGGATGTGAATTATGACTTTGTCAACTAGAATAAGCGTGTTTAAAGTCATTTCTGTGCCTGAAACGGGTCAAAATGGAAGCTTTTGAGTAAGCAAAACTCTGTAAAAATGGCAATTTTGGTCATTGTGAGGGTTTAAAAAGTGGTTATTCAACATGAGGCATGATCCAATTGACATTTTGAATCATTTTTGGTACAGTCCAAAAAATCAATTTTCGGATGAAAAACGATGACTCCGGACCTGTCGAACGATCATAAAATGGTCTATAATGATGAAATTTCAACATTTAATCTTTTGACTCTAAATTACTGTTGGAAGTGAATTATGACTTTGTCAACTAGAATAAGTGTGTTTAAAGTCATTTCTGTGCCTGAAACGGGTCAAAATGGAAGCTTTTGAGTAAGCAAAACTCTGTAAAAATGGCAGTTTTGGTCACTGTGAGGGTTTAAAAAGTGGTTATTCAACATGAGGCATGATCCAATTGACATTTTGAATCATTTTTGGTACAGTCCAAAAAATCAATTTTTGGATGAAAAACGATGACTCCGGACATGTCGAACGATCCCAAAATGGTCAATATGGATGAAATTTCAACATTTAATCTTTTGACTCTAAATTACTGTTGGATGTGAATTATGACTTTGTCAACTAGAATAAGTGTGTTTAAAGTCATTTCTGTGCCTGAAACGGGTCAAAATGGAAGCTTTTGAGTAAGCAAAACTCTGTAAAAATGGCAATTTTGGTCACTGTGAGGGTTTAAAAAGTGGTTATTCAACATGAGGCATGATCCAATTGACATTTTGAATCATTTTTGGTACAGTCCAAAAAATCAATTTTCGGATGAAAAACGATGACTCCGGACCTGTCGAACGATACCAAAATGGTCTATAATGATGAAATTTCAACATTTAATCTTTTGACTCTAAATTACTGTTGGATGTGAATTATGACTTTGTCAACTGGAATAAGTGTGTTTAAAGTCATTTCTGTGCCTGAAACGGGTCAAAATGGAAGCTTTTGAGTTAGCAAAACTCTGTAAAAATGGCAATTTTGGTCACTGTGAGGGTTTAAAAAGTGCTTATTCAACATGAGGCATGATCCAATTGACATTTTGAATCATTTTTGGTACAGTCCAAAAAATCAATTTTCGGATGAAAAACGACGACTCCGGACCTGTCGAACGATCCCAAAATGGTCAATATGGATGAAATTTCAACATTTAATCTTTTGACTCTAAATTACTGTTGGATGTGAATTATGACTTTGTCAACTAGAATAAGTGTGTTTAAAGTCATTTCTGTGCCTGAAACGGGTCAAAATGGAAGCTTTTGAGTAAGCAAAACTCTGTAAAAATGGCAATTTTGGTCATTGTGAGGGTTTAAAAAGTGGTTATTCAACATGAGGCATGATCCAATTGACATTTTGAATCATTTTTGGTACAGTCCAAAAAATCAATTTTCGGATGAAAAACGATGACTCCGGACCTGTCGAACGATCCCAAAATGGTCTATAATGATGACATTTTAACATTTAATCTTTTGACTCTAAATTACTGTTGGATGTGAATTAGGACTTTGTCAACTAAAATAAGTGTGTTTAAAGTCATTTCTGTGCCTGAAACGGGTCAAAATTGAAGCTTTTGAGTAAGCAAAACTCTGTAAAAATGGCAATTTTGGTCAATGTGAGGGTTTAAAAAGTGTTTATTCAACATGAGGCATGATCCAATTGACATTTTGAATCATTTTTGGTACAGTCCAAAATATCAATTTTCGGATGAAAAACGATGACTCCGGACCTGTCGAACGATCCCAAAATGGTCTATAATGATGACATTTCAACATTTAATCTTTTGACTCTAAATGACTGTTGGATGTGAATTATGACTTTGTCAACTAAAATAAGTGTGTTTAAAGTCATTTCTGTGCCTGAAACGGGTCAAAATGGAAGCTTTTGAGTAAGCAAAACTCTGTAGAAATGGCAATTTTGGTCACTGTGAGGGTTTAAAAAGTGGTTATTCAACATGAGGCATGATCCAAATGACATTTTGAATCATTTTTGGTACAGTCCAAAAAAATCTATTTTTGGATGAAAAACGATGACTCCGGACCTGTCGAACGATCATAAAATGGTCTATAATGATGAAATTTCAACATTTAATCTTTTGACTCTAAATTACTGTTGGATGTGAATTATGACTTTGTCAACTAGAATAAGTGTGTTTAAAGTCATTTCTGTGCCTGAAACGGGTCAAAATTGAAGCTTTTGAGTAAGCAAAACTCTGTAAAAATGGCAATTTTGGTCACTGTGAGGGTTTAAAAAGTGGTTATTCAACATGAGGCATGATCCAATTGACATTTTGAATCATTTTTGGTACAGTACAAAAAATCAATTTTCGGATGAAAAACGATGACTCCGGACCTGTCGAACGATACCAAAATGGTCTATAATGATGAAATTTCAACATTTAATCTTTTGACTCTAAATTACTGTTGGATGTGAATTATGACTTTGTCAACTAGAATAAGTGTGTTTAAAGTCATTTCTGTGCCTGAAACGGGTCAAAATGGAAGCTTTTGAGTAAGCAAAACTCTGTAAAAATGGCAGTTTTGGTCACTGTGAGGGTTTAAAAAGTGGTTATTCAACATGAGGCATGATCCAATTGACATTTTGAATCATTTTTGGTACAGTCCAAAAAATCAATTTTCGGATGAAAAACGACGACTCCGGACCTGTCGAACGATCCCAAAATGGTCAATATGGATGAAATTTCAACATTTAATCTTTTGACTCTAAATTACTGTTGGATGTGAATTATGACTTTGTCAACTAGAATAAGTGTGTTTAAAGTCATTTCTGTGCCTGAAACGGGTCAAAATGGAAGCTTTTGAGTAAGCAAAACTCTGTAAAAATGGCAATTTTGGTCATTGTGAGGGTTTAAAAAGTGGTTATTCAACATGAGGCATGATCCAATTGACATTTTGAATCATTTTTGGTACAGTCCAAAAAATCAATTTTCGGATGAAAAACGATGACTCCGGACCTGTCGAACGATCATAAAATGGTCTATAATGATGAAATTTCAACATTTAATCTTTTGACTCTAAATTACTGTTGGAAGTGAATTATGACTTTGTCAACTAGAATAAGTGTGTTTAAAGTCATTTCTGTGCCTGAAACGGGTCAAAATGGAAGCTTTTGAGTAAGCAAAACTCTGTAAAAATGGCAGTTTTGGTCACTGTGAGGGTTTAAAAAGTGGTTATTCAACATGAGGCATGATCCAATTGACATTTTGAATCATTTTTGGTACAGTCCAAAAAATCAATTTTTGGATGAAAAACAATGACTCCGGACCTGTCGAACGATCCCAAAATGGTCAATATGGATGAAATTTCAACATTTAATCTTTTGACTCTAAATTACTGTTGGATGTGAATTATGACTTTGTCAACTAGAATAAGTGTGTTTAAAGTCATTTCTGTGCCTGAAACGGGTCAAAATGGAAGCTTTTGAGTAAGCAAAACTCTGTAAAAATGGCAATTTTGGTCATTGTGAGGGTTTAAAAAGTGGTTATTCAACATGAGGCATGATCCAATTGACATTTTGAATCATTTTTGGTACAGTCCAAAAAATCAATTTTCGGATAAAAAACGATGACTCCGGACCTGTCGAACGATCCCAAAATGGTCTATAATGATGACATTTTAACATTTAATCTTTTGACTCTAAATTACTGTTGGATGTGAATTAGGACTTTGTCAACTAAAATAAGTGTGTTTAAAGTCATTTCTGTGCCTGAAACGGGTCAAAATTGAATCTTTTGAGTAAGCAAAACTCTGTAAAAATGGCAATTTTGGTCACTGTGAGGGTTTAAAAAGTGGTTATTCAACACGAGGCACGATCCAATTGACATTTTGAATGATTTTTGGTACAGTCCAAAAAATCAATTTTCGGATGAAAAACGATGACTCCGGACCTGTCGAACGATCCCAAAATGGTCAATATGGATGAAATTTCAACATTTAATCTTTTGACTCTAAATTACTGTTGGATGTGAATTATGACTTTGTCAAGTAGAATAAGTGTGTTTAAAGTCATTTCTGTGCCTGAAACGGGTCAAAATGGAAGCTTTTGAGTAAGCAAAACTCTGTAAAAATGGCAATTTTGGTCATTGTGAGGGTTTAAAAAGTGGTTATTCAACATGAGGCATGATCCAATTGACATTTTGAATCATTTTTGGTACAGTCCAAAAAATCAATTTTCGGATAAAAAACGATGACTCCGGACCTGTCGAACGATCCCAAAATGGTCTATAATGATGACATTTTAACATTTAATCTTTTGACTCTAAATTACTGTTGGATGTGAATTAGGACTTTGTCAACTAAAATAAGTGTGTTTAAAGTCATTTCTGTGCCTGAAACGGGTCAAAATTGAATCTTTTGAGTAAGCAAAACTCTGTAAAAATGGCAATTTTGGTCACTGTGAGGGTTTAAAAAGTGGTTATTCAACATGAGGCATGATCCAATTGACATTTTGAATCATTTTTTGGTACAGTCCAAAAAATCAATTTTCGGATGAAAAACGATGAATCCGGACCTGTCGAACGATACCAAAATGGTCTATAATGATGAAATTTCAACATTTAATCTTTTGACTCTAAATTACTGTTGGATGTGAATTATGACTTTGTCAACTAGAATAAGTGTGTTTAAAGTCATTTCTGTGCCTGAAACGGGTCAAAATGGAAGCTTTTGAGTAAGCAAAACTCTGTAAAAATGGCAGTTTTGGTCACTGTGAGGGTTTAAAAAGTGGTTATTCAACATGAGGCATGATCCAATTGACATTTTGAATCATTTTTGGTACAGTCCAAAAAATCAATTTTCGGATGAAAAACGACGACTCCGGACCTGTCGAACGATCCCAAAATGGTCAATATGGATGAAATTTCAACATTTAATCTTTTGACTCTAAATTACTGTTGGATGTGAATTATGACTTTGTCAACTAGAATAAGCGTGTTTAAAGTCATTTCTGTGCCTGAAACGGGTCAAAATGGAAGCTTTTGAGTAAGCAAAACTCTGTAAAAATGGCAATTTTGGTCATTGTGAGGGTTTAAAAAGTGGTTATTCAACATGAGGCATGATCCAATTGACATTTTGAATCATTTTTGGTACAGTCCAAAAAATCAATTTTCGGATGAAAAACGATGACTCCGGACCTGTCGAACGATCATAAAATGGTCTATAATGATGAAATTTCAACATTTAATCTTTTGACTCTAAATTACTGTTGGAAGTGAATTATGACTTTGTCAACTAGAATAAGTGTGTTTAAAGTCATTTCTGTGCCTGAAACGGGTCAAAATGGAAGCTTTTGAGTAAGCAAAACTCTGTAAAAATGGCAGTTTTGGTCACTGTGAGGGTTTAAAAAGTGGTTATTCAACATGAGGCATGATCCAATTGACATTTTGAATCATTTTTGGTACAGTCCAAAAAATCAATTTTTGGATGAAAAACGATGACTCCGGACATGTCGAACGATCCCAAAATGGTCAATATGGATGAAATTTCAACATTTAATCTTTTGACTCTAAATTACTGTTGGATGTGAATTATGACTTTGTCAACTAGAATAAGTGTGTTTAAAGTCATTTCTGTGCCTGAAACGGGTCAAAATGGAAGCTTTTGAGTAAGCAAAACTCTGTAAAAATGGCAATTTTGGTCATTGTGAGGGTTTAAAAAGTGGTTATTCAACATGAGGCATGATCCAATTGACATTTTGAATCATTTTTGGTACAGTCCAAAAAATCAATTTTCGGATGAAAAACGATGACTCCGGACCTTTCGAACGATCCCAAAATGGTCTATAATGATGACATTTTAACATTTAATCTTTTGACTCTAAATTACTGTTGGATGTGAATTAGGACTTTGTCAACTAAAATAAGTGTGTTTAAAGTCATTTCTGTGCCTGAAACGGGTCAAAATTGAATCTTTTGAGTAAGCAAAACTCTGTAAAAATGGCAATTTTGGTCACTGTGAGGGTTTAAAAAGTGGTTATTCAACACGAGGCACGATCCAATTGACATTTTGAATGATTTTTGGTACAGTCCAAAAAATCAATTTTCGGATGAAAAACGATGACTCCGGACCTGTCGAACGATCCCAAAATGGTCAATATGGATGAAATTTCAACATTTAATCTTTTGACTCTAAATTACTGTTGGATGTGAATTATGACTTTGTCAACTAGAATAAGTGTGTTTAAAGTCATTTCTGTGCCTGAACCGGGTCAAAATGGAAGCTTTTGAGTAAGCAAAACTCTGTAAAAATGGCAATTTTGGTCACTGTGAGTGTTTAAAAAGTGGTTATTCAACATGAGGCATGATCCAATTGACATTTTGAATCATTTTTGGTACAGTCCAAAAAATCAATTTTCGGATGAAAAACGATGAATCCGGACCTGTCGAACGATACCAAAATGGTCTATAATGATGAAATTTCAACATTTAATCTTTTGACTCTAAATTACTGTTGGATGTGAATTATGACTTTGTCAACTAGAATAAGTGTGTTTAAAGTCATTTCTGTGCCTGAAACGGGTCAAAATGGAAGCTTTTGAGTAAGCAAAACTCTGTAAAAATGGCAGTTTTGGTCACTGTGAGGGTTTAAAAAGTGGTTATTCAACATGAGGCATGATCCAATTGACATTTTGAATCATTTTTGGTAGTCCAAAAAATCAATTTTCGGATGAAAAACGACGACTCCGGACCTGTCGAACGATCCCAAAATGGTCAATATGGATGAAATTTCAACATTTAATCTTTTGACTCTAAATTACTGTTGGATGTGAATTATGACTTTGTCAACTAGAATAAGCGTGTTTAAAGTCATTTCTGTGCCTGAAACGGGTCAAAATGGAAGCTTTTGAGTAAGCAAAACTCTGTAAAAATGGCAATTTTGGTCATTGTGAGGGTTTAAAAAGTGGTTATTCAACATGAGGCATGATCCAATTGACATTTTGAATCATTTTTGGTACAGTCCAAAAAATCAATTTTCGGATGAAAAACGATGACTCCGGACCTGTCGAACGATCATAAAATGGTCTATAATGATGAAATTTCAACATTTAATCTTTTGACTCTAAATTACTGTTGGAAGTGAATTATGACTTTGTCAACTAGAATAAGTGTGTTTAAAGTCATTTCTGTGCCTGAAACGGGTCAAAATGGAAGCTTTTGAGTAAGCAAAACTCTGTAAAAATGGCAGTTTTGGTCACTGTGAGGGTTTAAAAAGTGGTTATTCAACATGAGGCATGATCCAATTGACATTTTGAATCATTTTTGGTACAGTCCAAAAAATCAATTTTTGGATGAAAAACGATGACTCCGGACATGTCGAACGATCCCAAAATGGTCAATATGGATGAAATTTCAACATTTAATCTTTTGACTCTAAATTACTGTTGGATGTGAATTATGACTTTGTCAACTAGAATAAGTGTGTTTAAAGTCATTTCTGTGCCTGAAACGGGTCAAAATGGAAGCTTTTGAGTAAGCAAAACTCTGTAAAAATGGCAATTTTGGTCACTGTGAGGGTTTAAAAAGTGGTTATTCAACATGAGGCATGATCCAATTGACATTTTGAATCATTTTTGGTACAGTCCAAAAAATCAATTTTCGGATGAAAAACGATGACTCCGGACCTGTCGAACGATACCAAAATGGTCTATAATGATGAAATTTCAACATTTAATCTTTTGACTCTAAATTACTGTTGGATGTGAATTATGACTTTGTCAACTGGAATAAGTGTGTTTAAAGTCATTTCTGTGCCTGAAACGGGTCAAAATGGAAGCTTTTGAGTTAGCAAAACTCTGTAAAAATGGCAATTTTGGTCACTGTGAGGGTTTAAAAAGTGCTTATTCAACATGAGGCATGATCCAATTGACATTTTGAATCATTTTTGGTACAGTCCAAAAAATCAATTTTCGGATGAAAAACGACGACTCCGGACCTGTCGAACGATCCCAAAATGGTCAATATGGATGAAATTTCAACATTTAATCTTTTGACTCTAAATTACTGTTGGATGTGAATTATGACTTTGTCAACTAGAATAAGTGTGTTTAAAGTCATTTCTGTGCCTGAAACGGGTCAAAATGGAAGCTTTTGAGTAAGCAAAACTCTGTAAAAATGGCAATTTTGGTCATTGTGAGGGTTTAAAAAGTGGTTATTCAACATGAGGCATGATCCAATTGACATTTTGAATCATTTTTGGTACAGTCCAAAAAATCAATTTTCGGATGAAAAACGATGACTCCGGACCTGTCGAACGATCCCAAAATGGTCTATAATGATGACATTTTAACATTTAATCTTTTGACTCTAAATTACTGTTGGATGTGAATTAGGACTTTGTCAACTAAAATAAGTGTGTTTAAAGTCATTTCTGTGCCTGAAACGGGTCAAAATTGAAGCTTTTGAGTAAGCAAAACTCTGTAAAAATGGCAATTTTGGTCAATGTGAGGGTTTAAAAAGTGTTTATTCAACATGAGGCATGATCCAATTGACATTTTGAATCATTTTTGGTACAGTCCAAAATATCAATTTTCGGATGAAAAACGATGACTCCGGACCTGTCGAACGATCCCAAAATGGTCTATAATGATGACATTTCAACATTTAATCTTTTGACTCTAAATGACTGTTGGATGTGAATTATGACTTTGTCAACTAAAATAAGTGTGTTTAAAGTCATTTCTGTGCCTGAAACGGGTCAAAATGGAAGCTTTTGAGTAAGCAAAACTCTGTAGAAATGGCAATTTTGGTCACTGTGAGGGTTTAAAAAGTGGTTATTCAACATGAGGCATGATCCAAATGACATTTTGAATCATTTTTGGTACAGTCCAAAAAAATCTATTTTTGGATGAAAAACGATGACTCCGGACCTGTCGAACGATCATAAAATGGTCTATAATGATGAAATTTCAACATTTAATCTTTTGACTCTAAATTACTGTTGGATGTGAATTATGACTTTGTCAACTAGAATAAGTGTGTTTAAAGTCATTTCTGTGCCTGAAACGGGTCAAAATTGAAGCTTTTGAGTAAGCAAAACTCTGTAAAAATGGCAATTTTGGTCACTGTGAGGGTTTAAAAAGTGGTTATTCAACATGAGGCATGATCCAATTGACATTTTGAATCATTTTTGGTACAGTACAAAAAATCAATTTTCGGATGAAAAACGATGACTCCGGACCTGTCGAACGATACCAAAATGGTCTATAATGATGAAATTTCAACATTTAATCTTTTGACTCTAAATTACTGTTGGATGTGAATTATGACTTTGTCAACTAGAATAAGTGTGTTTAAAGTCATTTCTGTGCCTGAAACGGGTCAAAATGGAAGCTTTTGAGTAAGCAAAACTCTGTAAAAATGGCAGTTTTGGTCACTGTGAGGGTTTAAAAAGTGGTTATTCAACATGAGGCATGATCCAATTGACATTTTGAATCATTTTTGGTACAGTCCAAAAAATCAATTTTCGGATGAAAAACGACGACTCCGGACCTGTCGAACGATCCCAAAATGGTCAATATGGATGAAATTTCAACATTTAATCTTTTGACTCTAAATTACTGTTGGATGTGAATTATGACTTTGTCAACTAGAATAAGTGTGTTTAAAGTCATTTCTGTGCCTGAAACGGGTCAAAATGGAAGCTTTTGAGTAAGCAAAACTCTGTAAAAATGGCAATTTTGGTCATTGTGAGGGTTTAAAAAGTGGTTATTCAACATGAGGCATGATCCAATTGACATTTTGAATCATTTTTGGTACAGTCCAAAAAATCAATTTTCGGATGAAAAACGATGACTCCGGACCTGTCGAACGATCATAAAATGGTCTATAATGATGAAATTTCAACATTTAATCTTTTGACTCTAAATTACTGTTGGAAGTGAATTATGACTTTGTCAACTAGAATAAGTGTGTTTAAAGTCATTTCTGTGCCTGAAACGGGTCAAAATGGAAGCTTTTGAGTAAGCAAAACTCTGTAAAAATGGCAGTTTTGGTCACTGTGAGGGTTTAAAAAGTGGTTATTCAACATGAGGCATGATCCAATTGACATTTTGAATCATTTTTGGTACAGTCCAAAAAATCAATTTTTGGATGAAAAACAATGACTCCGGACCTGTCGAACGATCCCAAAATGGTCAATATGGATGAAATTTCAACATTTAATCTTTTGACTCTAAATTACTGTTGGATGTGAATTATGACTTTGTCAACTAGAATAAGTGTGTTTAAAGTCATTTCTGTGCCTGAAACGGGTCAAAATGGAAGCTTTTGAGTAAGCAAAACTCTGTAAAAATGGCAATTTTGGTCATTGTGAGGGTTTAAAAAGTGGTTATTCAACATGAGGCATGATCCAATTGACATTTTGAATCATTTTTGGTACAGTCCAAAAAATCAATTTTCGGATAAAAAACGATGACTCCGGACCTGTCGAACGATCCCAAAATGGTCTATAATGATGACATTTTAACATTTAATCTTTTGACTCTAAATTACTGTTGGATGTGAATTAGGACTTTGTCAACTAAAATAAGTGTGTTTAAAGTCATTTCTGTGCCTGAAACGGGTCAAAATTGAATCTTTTGAGTAAGCAAAACTCTGTAAAAATGGCAATTTTGGTCACTGTGAGGGTTTAAAAAGTGGTTATTCAACACGAGGCACGATCCAATTGACATTTTGAATGATTTTTGGTACAGTCCAAAAAATCAATTTTCGGATGAAAAACGATGACTCCGGACCTGTCGAACGATCCCAAAATGGTCAATATGGATGAAATTTCAACATTTAATCTTTTGACTCTAAATTACTGTTGGATGTGAATTATGACTTTGTCAAGTAGAATAAGTGTGTTTAAAGTCATTTCTGTGCCTGAAACGGGTCAAAATGGAAGCTTTTGAGTAAGCAAAACTCTGTAAAAATGGCAATTTTGGTCATTGTGAGGGTTTAAAAAGTGGTTATTCAACATGAGGCATGATCCAATTGACATTTTGAATCATTTTTGGTACAGTCCAAAAAATCAATTTTCGGATAAAAAACGATGACTCCGGACCTGTCGAACGATCCCAAAATGGTCTATAATGATGACATTTTAACATTTAATCTTTTGACTCTAAATTACTGTTGGATGTGAATTAGGACTTTGTCAACTAAAATAAGTGTGTTTAAAGTCATTTCTGTGCCTGAAACGGGTCAAAATTGAATCTTTTGAGTAAGCAAAACTCTGTAAAAATGGCAATTTTGGTCACTGTGAGGGTTTAAAAAGTGGTTATTCAACACGAGGCATGATCCAATTGACATTTTGAATCATTTTTTGGTACAGTCCAAAAAATCAATTTTCGGATGAAAAACGATGAATCCGGACCTGTCGAACGATACCAAAATGGTCTATAATGATGAAATTTCAACATTTAATCTTTTGACTCTAAATTACTGTTGGATGTGAATTATGACTTTGTCAACTAGAATAAGTGTGTTTAAAGTCATTTCTGTGCCTGAAACGGGTCAAAATGGAAGCTTTTGAGTAAGCAAAACTCTGTAAAAATGGCAGTTTTGGTCACTGTGAGGGTTTAAAAAGTGGTTATTCAACATGAGGCATGATCCAATTGACATTTTGAATCATTTTTGGTACAGTCCAAAAAATCAATTTTCGGATGAAAAACGACGACTCCGGACCTGTCGAACGATCCCAAAATGGTCAATATGGATGAAATTTCAACATTTAATCTTTTGACTCTAAATTACTGTTGGATGTGAATTATGACTTTGTCAACTAGAATAAGCGTGTTTAAAGTCATTTCTGTGCCTGAAACGGGTCAAAATGGAAGCTTTTGAGTAAGCAAAACTCTGTAAAAATGGCAATTTTGGTCATTGTGAGGGTTTAAAAAGTGGTTATTCAACATGAGGCATGATCCAATTGACATTTTGAATCATTTTTGGTACAGTCCAAAAAATCAATTTTCGGATGAAAAACGATGACTCCGGACCTGTCGAACGATCATAAAATGGTCTATAATGATGAAATTTCAACATTTAATCTTTTGACTCTAAATTACTGTTGGAAGTGAATTATGACTTTGTCAACTAGAATAAGTGTGTTTAAAGTCATTTCTGTGCCTGAAACGGGTCAAAATGGAAGCTTTTGAGTAAGCAAAACTCTGTAAAAATGGCAGTTTTGGTCACTGTGAGGGTTTAAAAAGTGGTTATTCAACATGAGGCATGATCCAATTGACATTTTGAATCATTTTTGGTACAGTCCAAAAAATCAATTTTTGGATGAAAAACGATGACTCCGGACATGTCGAACGATCCCAAAATGGTCAATATGGATGAAATTTCAACATTTAATCTTTTGACTCTAAATTACTGTTGGATGTGAATTATGACTTTGTCAACTAGAATAAGTGTGTTTAAAGTCATTTCTGTGCCTGAAACGGGTCAAAATGGAAGCTTTTGAGTAAGCAAAACTCTGTAAAAATGGCAATTTTGGTCACTGTGAGGGTTTAAAAAGTGGTTATTCAACATGAGGCATGATCCAATTGACATTTTGAATCATTTTTGGTACAGTCCAAAAAATCAATTTTCGGATGAAAAACGATGACTCCGGACCTGTCGAACGATACCAAAATGGTCTATAATGATGAAATTTCAACATTTAATCTTTTGACTCTAAATTACTGTTGGATGTGAATTATGACTTTGTCAACTGGAATAAGTGTGTTTAAAGTCATTTCTGTGCCTGAAACGGGTCAAAATGGAAGCTTTTGAGTTAGCAAAACTCTGTAAAAATGGCAATTTTGGTCACTGTGAGGGTTTAAAAAGTGCTTATTCAACATGAGGCATGATCCAATTGACATTTTGAATCATTTTTTGGTACAGTCCAAAAAATCAATTTTCGGATGAAAAACGACGACTCCGGACCTGTCGAACGATCCCAAAATGGTCAATATGGATGAAATTTCAACATTTAATCTTTTGACTCTAAATTACTGTTGGATGTGAATTAT
Source organism: Lissotriton vulgaris (assembly GCF_964263255.1). NCBI lineage: Eukaryota > Metazoa > Chordata > Amphibia > Caudata > Salamandridae > Lissotriton > Lissotriton vulgaris. The sequence goes on from NW_028241802.1 coordinate 124,444, forward strand.
GACTTTGTCAACTAGAATAAGTGTGTTTTAAGTCATTTCTGTGCCTGAAACGGGTCAAAATGGAAGCTTTTGAGTAAGCAAAACTCTGTAAAAATGGCAATTTTGGTCATTGTGAGGGTTTAAAAAGTGGTTATTCAACATGAGGCATGATCCAATTGACATTTTGAATCATTTTTGGTACAGTCCAAAAAATCAATTTTCGGATGAAAAACGATGACTCCGGACCTGTCGAACGATCCCAAAATGGTCTATAATGATGACATTTTAACATTTAATCTTTTGACTCTAAATTACTGTTGGATGTGAATTAGGACTTTGTCAACTAAAATAAGTGTGTTTAAAGTCATTTCTGTGCCTGAAACGGGTCAAAATTGAATCTTTTGAGTAAGCAAAACTCTGTAAAAATGGCAATTTTGGTCACTGTGAGGGTTTAAAAAGTGGTTATTCAACACGAGGCACGATCCAATTGACATTTTGAATGATTTTTGGTACAGTCCAAAAAATCAATTTTCGGATGAAAAACGATGACTCCGGAACTGTCGAACGATCCCAAAATGGTCAATATGGATGAAATTTCAACATTTAATCTTTTGACTCTAAATGACTGTTGGATGTGAATTATGACTTTGTCAACTAGAATAAGTGTGTTTAAAGTCATTTCTGTGCCTGAAACGGGTCAAAATGGAAGCTTTTGAGTAAGCAAAACTCTGTAAAAATGGCAATTTTGGTCAATGTGAGGGTTTAAAAAGTGTTTATTCAACATGAGGCATGATCCAATTGACATTTTGAATCATTTTTGGTACAGTCCAAAAAATCAATTTTCGGATGAAAAACGACGACTCCGGACCTGTCGAACGATCCCAAAATGGTCAATATGGATGAAATTTCAACATTTAATCTTTTGACTCTAAATTACTGTTGGATGTGAATTATGACTTTGTCAACTAGAATAAGTGTGTTTAAAGTCATTTCTGTGCCTGAAACGGGTCAAAATGGAAGCTTTTGAGTAAGCAAAACTCTGTAAAAATGGCAATTTTGGTCATTGTGAGGGTTTAAAAAGTGGTTATTCAACATGAGGCATGATCCAATTGACATTTTGAATCATTTTTGGTACAGTCCAAAAAATCAATTTTCGGATGAAAAACGATGACTCCGGACCTGTCGAACGATCATAAAATGGTCTATAATGATGAAATTTCAACATTTAATCTTTTGACTCTAAATTACTGTTGGAAGTGAATTATGACTTTGTCAACTAGAATAAGTGTGTTTAAAGTCATTTCTGTGCCTGAAACGGGTCAAAATGGAAGCTTTTGAGTAAGCAAAACTCTGTAAAAATGGCAGTTTTGGTCACTGTGAGGGTTTAAAAAGTGGTTATTCAACATGAGGCATGATCCAATTGACATTTTGAATCATTTTTGGTACAGTCCAAAAAATCAATTTTTGGATGAAAAACGATGACTCCGGACATGTCGAACGATCCCAAAATGGTCAATATGGATGAAATTTCAACATTTAATCTTTTGACTCTAAATTACTGTTGGATGTGAATTATGACTTTGTCAACTAGAATAAGTGTGTTTAAAGTCATTTCTGTGCCTGAAACGGGTCAAAATGGAAGCTTTTGAGTAAGCAAAACTCTGTAAAAATGGCAATTTTGGTCACTGTGAGGGTTTAAAAAGTGGTTATTCAACATGAGGCATGATCCAATTGACATTTTGAATCATTTTTGGTACAGTCCAAAAAATCAATTTTCGGATGAAAAACGATGACTCCGGACCTGTCGAACGATACCAAAATGGTCTATAATGATGAAATTTCAACATTTAATCTTTTGACTCTAAATTACTGTTGGATGTGAATTATGACTTTGTCAACTGGAATAAGTGTGTTTAAAGTCATTTCTGTGCCTGAAACGGGTCAAAATGGAAGCTTTTGAGTTAGCAAAACTCTGTAAAAATGGCAATTTTGGTCACTGTGAGGGTTTAAAAAGTGCTTATTCAACATGAGGCATGATCCAATTGACATTTTGAATCATTTTTTGGTACAGTCCAAAAAATCAATTTTCGGATGAAAAACGACGACTCCGGACCTGTCGAACGATCCCAAAATGGTCAATATGGATGAAATTTCAACATTTAATCTTTTGACTCTAAATTACTGTTGGATGTGAATTATGACTTTGTCAACTAGAATAAGTGTGTTTTAAGTCATTTCTGTGCCTGAAACGGGTCAAAATGGAAGCTTTTGAGTAAGCAAAACTCTGTAAAAATGGCAATTTTGGTCATTGTGAGGGTTTAAAAAGTGGTTATTCAACATGAGGCATGATCCAATTGACATTTTGAATCATTTTTGGTACAGTCCAAAAAATCAATTTTCGGATGAAAAACGATGACTCCGGACCTGTCGAACGATCCCAAAATGGTCTATAATGATGACATTTTAACATTTAATCTTTTGACTCTAAATTACTGTTGGATGTGAATTAGGACTTTGTCAACTAAAATAAGTGTGTTTAAAGTCATTTCTGTGCCTGAAACGGGTCAAAATTGAATCTTTTGAGTAAGCAAAACTCTGTAAAAATGGCAATTTTGGTCACTGTGAGGGTTTAAAAAGTGGTTATTCAACACGAGGCACGATCCAATTGACATTTTGAATGATTTTTGGTACAGTCCAAAAAATCAATTTTCGGATGAAAAACGATGACTCCGGAACTGTCGAACGATCCCAAAATGGTCAATATGGATGAAATTTCAACATTTAATCTTTTGACTCTAAATGACTGTTGGATGTGAATTATGACTTTGTCAACTAGAATAAGTGTGTTTAAAGTCATTTCTGTGCCTGAAACGGGTCAAAATGGAAGCTTTTGAGTAAGCAAAACTCTGTAAAAATGGCAATTTTGGTCAATGTGAGGGTTTAAAAAGTGTTTATTCAACATGAGGCATGATCCAATTGACATTTTGAATCATTTTTGGTACAGTCCAAAAAATCAATTTTCGGATGAAAAACGACGACTCCGGACCTGTCGAACGATCCCAAAATGGTCAATATGGATGAAATTTCAACATTTAATCTTTTGACTCTAAATTACTGTTGGATGTGAATTATGACTTTGTCAACTAGAATAAGTGTGTTTAAAGTCATTTCTGTGCCTGAAACGGGTCAAAATGGAAGCTTTTGAGTAAGCAAAACTCTGTAAAAATGGCAATTTTGGTCATTGTGAGGGTTTAAAAAGTGGTTATTCAACATGAGGCATGATCCAATTGACATTTTGAATCATTTTTGGTACAGTCCAAAAAATCAATTTTCGGATGAAAAACGATGACTCCGGACCTGTCGAACGATCATAAAATGGTCTATAATGATGAAATTTCAACATTTAATCTTTAGACTCTAAATTACTGTTGGAAGTGAATTATGACTTTGTCAACTAGAATAAGTGTGTTTAAAGTCATTTCTGTGCCTGAAACGGGTCAAAATGGAAGCTTTTGAGTAAGCAAAACTCTGTAAAAATGGCAGTTTTGGTCACTGTGAGGGTTTAAAAAGTGGTTATTCAACATGAGGCATGATCCAATTGACATTTTGAATCATTTTTGGTACAGTCCAAAAAATCAATTTTCGGATGAAAAACGACGACTCCGGACCTGTCGAACGATCCCAAAATGGTCAATATGGATGAAATTTCAACATTTAATCTTTTGACTCTAAATTACTGTTGGATGTGAATTATGACTTTGTCAACTAGAATAAGTGTGTTTAAAGTCATTTCTGTGCCTGAAACGGGTCAAAATTGAATCTTTTGAGTAAGCAAAACTCTGTAAAAATGGCAATTTTGGTCATTGTGAGGGTTTAAAAAGTGGTTATTCAACATGAGGCATGATCCAATTGACATTTTGAATCATTTTTGGTACAGTCCAAAAAATCAATTTTCGGATGAAAAACGATGACTCCGGACCTGTCGAACGATCATAAAATGGTCTATAATGATGAAATTTCAACATTTAATCTTTTGACTCTAAATTACTGTTGGAAGTGAATTATGACTTTGTCAACTAGAATAAGTGTGTTTAAAGTCATTTCTGTGCCTGAAACGGGTCAAAATGGAAGCTTTTGAGTAAGCAAAACTCTGTAAAAATGGCAGTTTTGGTCACTGTGAGGGTTTAAAAAGTGGTTATTCAACATGAGGCATGATCCAATTGACATTTTGAATCATTTTTGGTACAGTCCAAAAAAATCAATTTTTGGATGAAAAACGATGACTCCGGACCTGTCGAACGATCCCAAAATGGTCAATATGGATGAAATTTCAACATTTAATCTTTTGACTCTAAATTACTGTTGGATGTGAATTATGACTTTGTCAACTAGAATAAGTGTGTTTAAAGTCATTTCTGTGCCTGAAACGGGTCAAAATGGAAGCTTTTGAGTAAGCAAAACTCTGTAAAAATGGCAATTTTGGTCACTGTGAGGGTTTAAAAAGTGGTTATTCAACATGAGGCATGATCCAATTGACATTTTGAATCATTTTTGGTACAGTCCAAAAAATCAATTTTCGGATGAAAAACGATGACTCCGGACCTGTCGAACGATCCTAAAATGGTCTATAATGATGACATTTTAACATTTAATCTTTTGACTCTAAATTACTGTTGGATGTGAATTAGGACTTTGTCAACTAAAATAAGTGTGTTTAAAGTCATTTCTGTGCCTGAAACGGGTCAAAATTGAATCTTTTGAGTAAGCAAAACTCTGTAAAAATGGCAATTTTGGTCACTGTGAGGGTTTAAAAAGTGGTTATTCAACACGAGGCACGATCCAATTGACATTTTGAATGATTTTTGGTACAGTCCAAAAAATCAATTTTCGGATGAAAAACGATGACTCCGGACCTGTCGAACGATCCCAAAATGGTCAATATGGATGAAATTTCAACATTTAATCTTTTGACTCTAAATGACTGTTGGATGTGAATTATGACTTTGTCAACTAGAATAAGTGTGTTTAAAGTCATTTCTGTGCCGGAAACGGGTCAAAATGGAAGCTTTTGAGTAAGCAAAACTCTGTAAAAATGGCAATTTTGGTCAATGTGAGGGTTTAAAAAGTGTTTATTCAACATGAGGCATGATCCAATTGACATTTTGAATCATTTTTGGTACAGTCCAAAAAATCAATTTTTGGATGAAAAACGATGACTCCGGACCTGTCGAACGATCCCAAAATGGTCTATAATGATGACATTTCAACATTTAATCTTTTGACTCTAAATGACTGTTGGATGTGAATTATGACTTTGTCAACTAAAATAAGTGTGTTTAAAGTCATTTCTGTGCCTGAAACGGGTCAAAATGGAAGCTTTTGAGTAAGCAAAACTCTGTAGAAATGGCAATTTTGGTCACTGTGAGGGTTTAAAAAGTGGTTATTCAACATGAGGCATGATCCAAATGACATTTTGAATCATTTTTGGTACAGTCCAAAAAAATCTATTTTTGGATGAAAAACGATAACTCCGGACCTGTCGAACGATCATAAAATGGTCTATAATGATGAAATTTCAACATTTAATCTTTTGACTCTAAATTACTGTTGGATGTGAATTATGACTTTGTCAACTAGAATAAGTGTGTTTAAAGTCATTTCTGTGCCTGAAACGGGTCAAAATTGAAGCTTTTGAGTAAGCAAAACTCTGTAAAAATGGCAATTTTGGTCACTGTGAGGGTTTAAAAAGTGGTTATTCAACATGAGGCATGATCCAATTGACATTTTGAATCATTTTTGGTACAGTCCAAAAAATCAATTTTCGGATGAAAAACGATGACTCCGGACCTGTCGAACGATACCAAAATGGTCTATAATGATGAAATTTCAACATTTAATCTTTTGACTCTAAATTACTGTTGGATGTGAATTATGACTTTGTCAACTAGAATAAGTGTGTTTAAAGTCATTTCTGTGCCTGAAACGGGTCAAAATGGAAGCTTTTGAGTAAGCAAAACTCTGTAAAAATGGCAGTTTTGGTCACTGTGAGGGTTTAAAAAGTGGTTATTCAACATGAGGCATGATCCAATTGACAATTTGAATCATTTTTGGTACAGTCCAAAAAATCAATTTTCGGATGAAAAACGACGACTCCGGACCTGTCGAACGATCCCAAAATGGTCAATATGGATGAAATTTCAACATTTAATCTTTTGACTCTAAATTACTGTTGGATGTGAATTATGACTTTGTCAACTAGAATAAGTGTGTTTAAAGTCATTTCTGTGCCTGAAACGGGTCAAAATGGAAGCTTTTGAGTAAGCAAAACTCTGTAAAAATGGCAATTTTGGTCATTGTGAGGGTTTAAAAAGTGGTTATTCAACATGAGGCATGATCCAATTGACATTTTGAATCATTTTTGGTACAGTCTAAAAAATCAATTTTCGGATGAAAAACGATGACTCCGGACCTGTCGAACGATACCAAAATGGTCTATAATGATGAAATTTCAACATTTAATCTTTTGACTCTAAATTACTGTTGGATGTGAATTATGACTTTGTCAACTAGAATAAGTGTGTTTAAAGTCATTTCTGTGCCTGAAACGGGTCAAAATGGAAGCTTTTGAGTAAGCAAAACTCTGTAAAAATGGCAGTTTTGGTCACTGTGAGGGTTTAAAAAGTGGTTATTCAACATGAGGCATGATCCAATTGACATTTTGAATCATTTTTGGTACAGTCCAAAAAATCAATTTTCGGATGAAAAACGACGACTCCGGACCTGTCGAACGATCCCAAAATGGTCAATATGGATGAAAATTCAACATTTAATCTTTTGACTCTAAATTACTGTTGGATGTGAATTATGACTTTGTCAACTAGAATAAGTGTGTTTAAAGTCATTTCTGTGCCTGAAACGGGTCAAAATGGAAGCTTTTGAGTAAGCAAAACTCTGTAAAAATGGCAATTTTGGTCATTGTGAGGGTTTAAAAAGTGGTTATTCAACATGAGGCATGATCCAATTGACATTTTGAATCATTTTTGGTACAGTCCAAAAAATCAATTTTCGGATGAAAAACGATGACTCCGGACCTGTCGAACGATCATAAAATGGTCTATAATGATGAAATTTCAACATTTAATCTTTTGACTCTAAATTACTGTTGGAAGTGAATTATGACTTTGTCAACTAGAATAAGTGTGTTTAAAGTCATTTCTGTGCCTGAAACGGGTCAAAATAGAAGCTTTTGAGTAAGCAAAACTCTGTAAAAATGGCAGTTTTGGTCACTGTGAGGGTTTAAAAAGTGGTTATTCAACATGAGGCATGATCCAATTGACATTTTGAATCATTTTTGGTACAGTCCAAAAAATCAATTTTTGGATGAAAAACGATGACTCCGGACCTGTCGAACGATCCCAAAATGGTCAATATGGATGAAATTTCAACATTTAATCTTTTGACTCTAAATTACTGTTGGATGTGAATTATGACTTTGTCAACTAGAATAAGTGTGTTTAAAGTCATTTCTGTGCCTGAAACGGGTCAAAATGGAAGCTTTTGAGTAAGCAAAACTCTGTAAAAATGGCAATTTTGGTCATTGTGAGGGTTTAAAAAGTGGTTATTCAACATGAGGCATGATCCAATTGACATTTTGAATCATTTTTGGTACAGTCCAAAAAATCAATTTTCGGATGAAAAACGATGACTCCGGACCTGTCGAACGATCCCAAAATGGTCTATAATGATGACATTTTAACATTTAATCTTTTGACTCTAAATTACTGTTGGATGTGAATTAGGACTTTGTCAACTAAAATAAGTGTGTTTAAAGTCATTTCTGTGCCTGAAACGGGTCAAAATTGAATCTTTTGAGTAAGCAAAACTCTGTAAAAATGGCAATTTTGGTCACTGTGAGGGTTTAAAAAGTGGTTATTCAACACGAGGCACGATCCAATTGACATTTTGAATGATTTTTGGTACAGTCCAAAAAATCAATTTTCGGATGAAAAACGATGACTCCGGACCTGTCGAACGATCCCAAAATGGTCAATATGGATGAAATTTCAACATTTAATCTTTTGACTCTAAATGACTGTTGGATGTGAATTATGACTTTGTAAACTAGAATAAGTGTGTTTAAAGTCATTTCTGTGCCTGAAACGGGTCAAAATGGAAGCTTTTGAGTAAGCAAAACTCTGTAAAAATGGCAATTTTGGTCAATGTGAGGGTTTAAAAAGTGTTTATTCAACATGAGGCATGATCCAATTGACATTTTGAATCATTTTTGGTACAGTCCAAAAAATCAATTTTTGGATGAAAAACGATGACTCCGGACCTGTCGAACGATCCCAAAATGGTCTATAATGATGACATTTCAACATTTAATCTTTTGACTCTAAATGACTGTTGGATGTGAATTATGACTTTGTCAACTAAAATAAGTGTGTTTAAAGTCATTTCTGTGCCTGAAACGGGTCAAAATGGAAGCTTTTGAGTAAGCAAAACTCTGTAGAAATGGCAATTTTGGTCACTGTGAGGGTTTAAAAAGTGGTTATTCAACATGAGGCATGATCCAAATGACATTTTGAATCATTTTTGGTACAGTCCAAAAAAATCTATTTTTGGATGAAAAACGATGACTCCGGACCTGTCGAACGATCATAAAATGGTCTATAATGATGAAATTTCAACATTTAATCTTTTGACTCTAAATTACTGTTGGATGTGAATTATGACTTTGTCAACTAGAATAAGTGTGTTTAAAGTCATTTCTGTGCCTGAAACGGGTCAAAATTGAAGCTTTTGAGTAAGCAAAACTCTGTAAAAATGGCAATTTTGGTCACTGTGAGGGTTTAAAAAGTGGTTATTCAACATGAGGCATGATCCAATTGACATTTTGAATCATTTTTGGTACAGTCCAAAAAATCAATTTTCGGATGAAAAACGATGACTCCGGACCTGTCGAACGATACCAAAATGGTCTATAATGATGAAATTTCAACATTTAATCTTTTGACTCTAAATTACTGTTGGATGTGAATTATGACTTTGTCAACTAGAATAAGTGTGTTTAAAGTCATTTCTGTGCCTGAAACGGGTCAAAATGGAAGCTTTTGAGTAAGCAAAACTCTGTAAAAATGGCAATTTTGGTCAATGTGAGGGTTTAAAAAGTGTTTATTCAACATGAGGCATGATCCAATTGACATTTTGAATCATTTTTGGTACAGTCCAAAAAATCAATTTTTGGATGAAAAACGATGACTCCGGACCTGTCGAACGATCCCAAAATGGTCTATAATGATGACATTTCAACATTTAATCTTTTGACTCTAAATGACTGTTGGATGTGAATTATGACTTTGTCAACTAAAATAAGTGTGTTTAAAGTCATTTCTGTGCCTGAAACGGGTCAAAATGGAAGCTTTTGAGTAAGCAAAACTCTGTAGAAATGGCAATTTTGGTCACTGTGAGGGTTTAAAAAGTGGTTATTCAACATGAGGCATGATCCAAATGACATTTTGAATCATTTTTGGTACAGTCCAAAAAAATCTATTTTTGGATGAAAAACGATGACTCCGGACCTGTCGAACGATCATAAAATGGTCTATAATGATGAAATTTCAACATTTAATCTTTTGACTCTAAATTACTGTTGGATGTGAATTATGACTTTGTCAACTAGAATAAGTGTGTTTAAAGTCATTTCTGTGCCTGAAACGGGTCAAAATTGAAGCTTTTGAGTAAGCAAAACTCTGTAAAAATGGCAATTTTGGTCACTGTGAGGGTTTAAAAAGTGGTTATTCAACATGAGGCATGATCCAATTGACATTTTGAATCATTTTTGGTACAGTCCAAAAAATCAATTTTCGGATGAAAAACGATGACTCCGGACCTGTCGAACGATACCAAAATGGTCTATAATGATGAAATTTCAACATTTAATCTTTTGACTCTAAATTACTGTTGGATGTGAATTATGACTTTGTCAACTAGAATAAGTGTGTTTAAAGTCATTTCTGTGCCTGAAACGGGTCAAAATGGAAGCTTTTGAGTAAGCAAAACTCTGTAAAAATGGCAGTTTTGGTCACAGTGAGGGTTTAAAAAGTGGTTATTCAACATGAGGCATGATCCAATTGACATTTTGAATCATTTTTGGTACAGTCCAAAAAATCAATTTTTGGATGAAAAACGATGACTCCGGACCTGTCGAACGATCCCAAAATGGTCAATATGGATGAAATTTCAACATTTAATCTTTTGACTCTAAATTACTGTTGGATGTGAATTATGACTTTGTCAACTAGAATAAGTGTGTTTAAAGTCATTTCTGTGCCTGAAACGGGTCAAAATGGAAGCTTTTGAGTAAGCAAAACTCTGTAAAAATGGCAATTTTGGTCATTGTGAGGGTTTAAAAAGTGGTTATTCAACATGAGGCATGATCCAATTGACATTTTGAATCATTTTTGGTACAGTCCAAAAAATCAATTTTCGGATGAAAAACAATGACTCCGGACCTGTCGAACGATCATAAAATGGTCTATAATGATGAAATTTCAACATTTAATCTTTTGACTCTAAATTACTGTTGGAAGTGAATTATGACTTTGTCAACTAGAATAAGTGTGTTTAAAGTCATTTCTGTGCCTGAAACGGGTCAAAATGGAAGCTTTTGAGTAAGCAAAACTCTGTAAAAATGGCAATTTTGGTCACTGTGAGGGTTTAAAAAGTGGTTATTCAACATGAGGCATGATCCAATTGACATTTTGAATCATTTTTGGTACAGTCCAAAAAATCAATTTTCGGATGAAAAACGATGACTCCGGACCTGTCGAACGATCATAAAATGGTCTATAATGATGAAATTTCAACATTTAATCTTTTGACTCTAAATTACTGTTGGAAGTGAATTATGACTTTGTCAACTAGAATAAGTGTGTTTAAAGTCATTTCTGTGCCTGAAACGGGTCAAAATAGAAGCTTTTGAGTAAGCAAAACTCTGTAAAAATGGCAGTTTTGGTCACTGTGAGGGTTTAAAAAGTGGTTATTCAACATGAGGCATGATCCAATTGACATTTTGAATCATTTTTGGTACAGTCCAAAAAATCAATTTTTGGATGAAAAACGATGACTCCGGACCTGTCGAACGATCCCAAAATGGTCAATATGGATGAAATTTCAACATTTAATCTTTTGACTCTAAATTACTGTTGGATGTGAATTATGACTTTGTCAACTAGAATAAGTGTGTTTAAAGTCATTTCTGTGCCTGAAACGGGTCAAAATGGAAGCTTTTGAGTAAGCAAAACTCTGTAAAAATGGCAATTTTGGTCATTGTGAGGGTTTAAAAAGTGGTTATTCAACATGAGGCATGATCCAATTGACATTTTGAATGATTTTTGGTACAGTCCAAAAAATCAATTTTCGGATGAAAAACGATGACTCCGGACCTGTCGAACGATCCCAAAATGGTCAATATGGATGAAATTTCAACATTTAATCTTTTGACTCTAAATGACTGTTGGATGTGAATTATGACTTTGTCAACTAGAATAAGTGTGTTTAAAGTCATTTCTGTGCCTGAAACGGGTCAAAATGGAAGCTTTTGAGTAAGCAAAACTCTGTAAAAATGGCAATTTTGGTCAATGTGAGGGTTTAAAAAGTGTTTATTCAACATGAGGCATGATCCAATTGACATTTTGAATCATTTTTGGTACAGTCCAAAAAATCAATTTTTGGATGAAAAACGATGATTCCGGACCTGTCGAACGATCCCAAAATGGTCTATAATGATGACATTTCAACATTTAATCTTTTGACTCTAAATGACTGTTGGATGTGAATTATGACTTTGTCAACTAAAATAAGTGTGTTTAAAGTCATTTCTGTGCCTGAAACGGGTCAAAATGGAAGCTTTTGAGTAAGCAAAACTCTGTAGAAATGGCAATTTTGGTCACTGTGAGGGTTTAAAAAGTGGTTATTCAACATGAGGCATGATCCAAATGACATTTTGAATCATTTTTGGTACAGTCCAAAAAAATCTATTTTTGGATGAAAAACGATGACTCCGGACCTGTCGAACGATCATAAAATGGTCTATAATGATGAAATTTCAACATTTAATCTTTTGACTCTAAATTACTGTTGGATGTGAATTATGACTTTGTCAACTAGAATAAGTGTGTTTAAAGTCATTTCTGTGCCTGAAACGGGTCAAAATTGAAGCTTTTGAGTAAGCAAAACTCTGTAAAAATGGCAATTTTGGTCACTGTGAGGGTTTAAAAAGTGGTTATTCAACATGAGGCATGATCCAATTGACATTTTGAATCATTTTTGGTACAGTCCAAAAAATCAATTTTCGGATGAAAAACGATGACTCCGGACCTGTCGAACGATACCAAAATGGTCTATAATGATGAAATTTCAACATTTAATCTTTTGACTCTAAATTACTGTTGGATGTGAATTATGACTTTGTCAACTAGAATAAGTGTGTTTAAAGTCATTTCTGTGCCTGAAACGGGTCAAAATGGAAGCTTTTGAGTAAGCAAAACTCTGTAAAAATGGCAGTTTTGGTCACAGTGAGGGTTTAAAAAGTGGTTATTCAACATGAGGCATGATCCAATTGACATTTTGAATCATTTTTGGTACAGTCCAAAAAATCAATTTTTGGATGAAAAACGATGACTCCGGACCTGTCGAACGATCCCAAAATGGTCAATATGGATGAAATTTCAACATTTAATCTTTTGACTCTAAATTACTGTTGGATGTGAATTATGACTTTGTCAACTAGAATAAGTGTGTTTAAAGTCATTTCTGTGCCTGAAACGGGTCAAAATGGAAGCTTTTGAGTAAGCAAAACTCTGTAAAAATGGCAATTTTGGTCATTGTGAGGGTTTAAAAAGTGGTTATTCAACATGAGGCATGATCCAATTGACATTTTGAATCATTTTTGGTACAGTCCAAAAAATCAATTTTCGGATGAAAAACAATGACTCCGGACCTGTCGAACGATCATAAAATGGTCTATAATGATGAAATTTCAACATTTAATCTTTTGACTCTAAATTACTGTTGGAAGTGAATTATGACTTTGTCAACTAGAATAAGTGTGTTTAAAGTCATTTCTGTGCCTGAAACGGGTCAAAATGGAAGCTTTTGAGTAAGCAAAACTCTGTAAAAATGGCAATTTTGGTCACTGTGAGGGTTTAAAAAGTGGTTATTCAACATGAGGCATGATCCAATTGACATTTTGAATCATTTTTGGTACAGTCCAAAAAATCAATTTTCGGATGAAAAACGATGACTCCGGACCTGTCGAACGATACCAAAATGGTCAATATGGATGAAATTTCAACATTTAATCTTTTGACTCTAAATTACTGTTGGATGTGAATTATGACTTTGTCAACTAGAAGAAGTGTGTTTAAAGTCATTTCTGTGCCTGAAACGGGTCAAAATGGAAGCTTTTGAGTAAGCAAAACTCTGTAAAAATGGCAATTTTGGTCATTGTGAGGGTTTAAAAAGTGGTTATTCAACATGAGGCATGATCCAATTGACATTTTGAATCATTTTTGGTACAGTCCAAAAAATCAATTTTCGGATGAAAAACGATGACTCCGGACCTGTCGAACGATCATAAAATGGTCTATAATGATGAAATTTCAACATTTAATCTTTTGACTCTAAATTACTGTTGGAAGTGAATTATGACTTTGTCAACTAGAATAAGTGTGTTTAAAGTCATTTCTGTGCCTGAAACGGGTCAAAATGGAAGCTTTTGAGTAAGCAAAACTCTGTAAAAATGGCAGTTTTGGTCACAGTGAGGGTTTAAAAAGTGGTTATTCAACATGAGGCATGATCCAATTGACATTTTGAATCATTTTTGGTACAGTCCAAAAAATCAATTTTTGGATGAAAAACGATGACTCCGGACCTGTCGAACGATCCCAAAATGGTCAATATGGATGAAATTTCAACATTTAATCTTTTGACTCTAAATTACTGTTGGATGTGAATTATGACTTTGTCAACTAGAATAAGTGTGTTTAAAGTCATTTCTGTGCCTGAAACGGGTCAAAATGGAAGCTTTTGAGTAAGCAAAACTCTGTAAAAATGGCAATTTTGGTCATTGTGAGGGTTTAAAAAGTGGTTATTCAACATGAGGCATGATCCAATTGACATTTTGAATCATTTTTGGTACAGTCCAAAAAATCAATTTTCGGATGAAAAACGATGACTCCGGACCTTTCGAACGATCCCAAAATGGTCTATAATGATGACATTTTAACATTTAATCTTTTGACTCTAAATTACTGTTGGATGTGAATTAGGACTTTGTCAACTAAAATAAGTGTGTTTAAAGTCATTTCTGTGCCTGAAACGGGTCAAAATTGAATCTTTTGAGTAAGCAAAACTCTGTAAAAATGGCAATTTTGGTCACTGTGAGGGTTTAAAAAGTGGTTATTCAACACGAGGCACGATCCAATTGACATTTTGAATGATTTTTGGTACAGTCCAAAAAATCAATTTTCGGATGAAAAACGATGACTCCGGACCTGTCGAACGATCCCAAAATGGTCAATATGGATGAAATTTCAACATTTAATCTTTTGACTCTAAATTACTGTTGGATGTGAATTATGACTTTGTCAACTAGAATAAGTGTGTTTAAAGTCATTTCTGTGCCTGAACCGGGTCAAAATGGAAGCTTTTGAGTAAGCAAAACTCTGTAAAAATGGCAATTTTGGTCACTGTGAGTGTTTAAAAAGTGGTTATTCAACATGAGGCATGATCCAATTGACATTTTGAATCATTTTTGGTACAGTCCAAAAAATCAATTTTCGGATGAAAAACGATGAATCCGGACCTGTCGAACGATACCAAAATGGTCTATAATGATGAAATTTCAACATTTAATCTTTTGACTCTAAATTACTGTTGGATGTGAATTATGACTTTGTCAACTAGAATAAGTGTGTTTAAAGTCATTTCTGTGCCTGAAACGGGTCAAAATGGAAGCTTTTGAGTAAGCAAAACTCTGTAAAAATGGCAGTTTTGGTCACTGTGAGGGTTTAAAAAGTGGTTATTCAACATGAGGCATGATCCAATTGACATTTTGAATCATTTTTGGTACAGTCCAAAAAATCAATTTTCGGATGAAAAACGACGACTCCGGACCTGTCGAACGATCCCAAAATGGTCAATATGGATGAAATTTCAACATTTAATCTTTTGACTCTAAATTACTGTTGGATGTGAATTATGACTTTGTCAACTAGAATAAGCGTGTTTAAAGTCATTTCTGTGCCTGAAACGGGTCAAAATGGAAGCTTTTGAGTAAGCAAAACTCTGTAAAAATGGCAATTTTGGTCATTGTGAGGGTTTAAAAAGTGGTTATTCAACATGAGGCATGATCCAATTGACATTTTGAATCATTTTTGGTACAGTCCAAAAAATCAATTTTCGGATGAAAAACGATGACTCCGGACCTGTCGAACGATCATAAAATGGTCTATAATGATGAAATTTCAACATTTAATCTTTTGACTCTAAATTACTGTTGGAAGTGAATTATGACTTTGTCAACTAGAATAAGTGTGTTTAAAGTCATTTCTGTGCCTGAAACGGGTCAAAATGGAAGCTTTTGAGTAAGCAAAACTCTGTAAAAATGGCAGTTTTGGTCACTGTGAGGGTTTAAAAAGTGGTTATTCAACATGAGGCATGATCCAATTGACATTTTGAATCATTTTTGGTACAGTCCAAAAAATCAATTTTTGGATGAAAAACGATGACTCCGGACATGTCGAACGATCCCAAAATGGTCAATATGGATGAAATTTCAACATTTAATCTTTTGACTCTAAATTACTGTTGGATGTGAATTATGACTTTGTCAACTAGAATAAGTGTGTTTAAAGTCATTTCTGTGCCTGAAACGGGTCAAAATGGAAGCTTTTGAGTAAGCAAAACTCTGTAAAAATGGCAATTTTGGTCACTGTGAGGGTTTAAAAAGTGGTTATTCAACATGAGGCATGATCCAATTGACATTTTGAATCATTTTTGGTACAGTCCAAAAAATCAATTTTCGGATGAAAAACGATGACTCCGGACCTGTCGAACGATACCAAAATGGTCTATAATGATGAAATTTCAACATTTAATCTTTTGACTCTAAATTACTGTTGGATGTGAATTATGACTTTGTCAACTGGAATAAGTGTGTTTAAAGTCATTTCTGTGCCTGAAACGGGTCAAAATGGAAGCTTTTGAGTTAGCAAAACTCTGTAAAAATGGCAATTTTGGTCACTGTGAGGGTTTAAAAAGTGCTTATTCAACATGAGGCATGATCCAATTGACATTTTGAATCATTTTTGGTACAGTCCAAAAAATCAATTTTCGGATGAAAAACGACGACTCCGGACCTGTCGAACGATCCCAAAATGGTCAATATGGATGAAATTTCAACATTTAATCTTTTGACTCTAAATTACTGTTGGATGTGAATTATGACTTTGTCAACTAGAATAAGTGTGTTTAAAGTCATTTCTGTGCCTGAAACGGGTCAAAATGGAAGCTTTTGAGTAAGCAAAACTCTGTAAAAATGGCAATTTTGGTCATTGTGAGGGTTTAAAAAGTGGTTATTCAACATGAGGCATGATCCAATTGACATTTTGAATCATTTTTGGTACAGTCCAAAAAATCAATTTTCGGATGAAAAACGATGACTCCGGACCTGTCGAACGATCCCAAAATGGTCTATAATGATGACATTTTAACATTTAATCTTTTGACTCTAAATTACTGTTGGATGTGAATTAGGACTTTGTCAACTAAAATAAGTGTGTTTAAAGTCATTTCTGTGCCTGAAACGGGTCAAAATTGAAGCTTTTGAGTAAGCAAAACTCTGTAAAAATGGCAATTTTGGTCAATGTGAGGGTTTAAAAAGTGTTTATTCAACATGAGGCATGATCCAATTGACATTTTGAATCATTTTTGGTACAGTCCAAAAAATCAATTTTCGGATGAAAAACGATGACTCCGGACCTGTCGAACGATCCCAAAATGGTCTATAATGATGACATTTCAACATTTAATCTTTTGACTCTAAATGACTGTTGGATGTGAATTATGACTTTGTCAACTAAAATAAGTGTGTTTAAAGTCATTTCTGTGCCTGAAACGGGTCAAAATGGAAGCTTCTGAGTAAGCAAAACTCTGTAGAAATGGCAATTTTGGTCACTGTGAGGGTTTAAAAAGTGGTTATTCAACATGAGGCATGATCCAAATGACATTTTGAATCATTTTTGGTACAGTCCAAAAAAATCTATTTTTGGATGAAAAACGATGACTCCGGACCTGTCGAACGATCATAAAATGGTCTATAATGATGAAATTTCAACATTTAATCTTTTGACTCTAAATTACTGTTGGATGTGAATTTTGACTTTGTCAACTAGAATAAGTGTGTTTAAAGTCATTTCTGTGCCTGAAACGGGTCAAAATTGAAGCTTTTGAGTAAGCAAAACTCTGTAAAAATGGCAATTTTGGTCACTGTGAGGGTTTAAAAAGTGGTTATTCAACATGAGGCATGATCCAATTGACATTTTGAATCATTTTTGGTACAGTACAAAAAATCAATTTTCGGATGAAAAACGATGACTCCGGACCTGTCGAACGATACCAAAATGGTCTATAATGATGAAATTTCAACATTTAATCTTTTGACTCTAAATTACTGTTGGATGTGAATTATGACTTTGTCAACTAGAATAAGTGTGTTTAAAGTCATTTCTGTGCCTGAAACGGGTCAAAATGGAAGCTTTTGAGTAAGCAAAACTCTGTAAAAATGGCAGTTTTGGTCACTGTGAGGGTTTAAAAAGTGGTTATTCAACATGAGGCATGATCCAATTGACATTTTGAATCATTTTTGGTACAGTCCAAAAAATCAATTTTCGGATGAAAAACGACGACTCCGGACCTGTCGAACGATCCCAAAATGGTCAATATGGATGAAATTTCAACATTTAATCTTTTGACTCTAAATTACTGTTGGATGTGAATTATGACTTTGTCAACTAGAATAAGTGTGTTTAAAGTCATTTCTGTGCCTGAAACGGGTCAAAATGGAAGCTTTTGAGTAAGCAAAACTCTGTAAAAATGGCAATTTTGGTCATTGTGAGGGTTTAAAAAGTGGTTATTCAACATGAGGCATGATCCAATTGACATTTTGAATCATTTTTGGTACAGTCCAAAAAATCAATTTTCGGATGAAAAACGATGACTCCGGACCTGTCGAACGATCATAAAATGGTCTATAATGATGAAATTTCAACATTTAATCTTTTGACTCTAAATTACTGTTGGAAGTGAATTATGACTTTGTCAACTAGAATAAGTGTGTTTAAAGTCATTTCTGTGCCTGAAACGGGTCAAAATGGAAGCTTTTGAGTAAGCAAAACTCTGTAAAAATGGCAGTTTTGGTCACTGTGAGGGTTTAAAAAGTGGTTATTCAACATGAGGCATGATCCAATTGACATTTTGAATCATTTTTGGTACAGTCCAAAAAATCAATTTTCGGATGAAAAACGACGACTCCGGACCTGTCGAACGATCCCAAAATGGTCAATATGGATGAAATTTCAACATTTAATCTTTTGACTCTAAATTACTGTTGGATGTGAATTATGACTTTGTCAACTAGAATAAGTGTGTTTAAAGTCATTTCTGTGCCTGAAACGGGTCAAAATGGAAGCTTTTGAGTAAGCAAAACTCTGTAAAAATGGCAATTTTGGTCATTGTGAGGGTTTAAAAAGTGGTTATTCAACATGAGGCATGATCCAATTGACATTTTGAATCATTTTTGGTACAGTCCAAAAAATCAATTTTCGGATGAAAAACGATGACTCCGGACCTGTCGAACGATCATAAAATGGTCTATAATGATGAAATTTCAACATTTAATCTTTTGACTCTAAATTACTGTTGGAAGTGAATTATGACTTTGTCAACTAGAATAAGTGTGTTTAAAGTCATTTCTGTGCCTGAAACGGGTCAAAATGGAAGCTTTTGAGTAAGCAAAACTCTGTAAAAATGGCAGTTTTGGTCACTGTGAGGGTTTAAAAAGTGGTTATTCAACATGAGGCATGATCCAATTGACATTTTGAATCATTTTTGGTACAGTCCAAAAAAATCAATTTTTGGATGAAAAACGATGACTCCGGACCTGTCGAACGATCCCAAAATGGTCAATATGGATGAAATTTCAACATTTAATCTTTTGACTCTAAATTACTGTTGGATGTGAATTATGACTTTGTCAACTAGAATAAGTGTGTTTAAAGTCATTTCTGTGCCTGAACCGGGTCAAAATGGAAGCTTTTGAGTAAGCAAAACTCTGTAAAAATGGCAATTTTGGTCACTGTGAGTGTTTAAAAAGTGGTTATTCAACATGAGGCATGATCCAATTGACATTTTGAATCATTTTTGGTACAGTCCAAAAAATCAATTTTCGGATGAAAAACGATGAATCCGGACCTGTCGAACGATACCAAAATGGTCTATAATGATGAAATTTCAACATTTAATCTTTTGACTCTAAATTACTGTTGGATGTGAATTATGACTTTGTCAACTAGAATAAGCGTGTTTAAAGTCATTTCTGTGCCTGAAACGGGTCAAAATGGAAGCTTTTGAGTAAGCAAAACTCTGTAAAAATGGCAATTTTGGTCATTGTGAGGGTTTAAAAAGTTGTTATTCAACATGAGGCATGATCCAATTGACATTTTGAATCATTTTTGGTACAGTCCAAAAAATCAATTTTCGGATGAAAAACGATGACTCCGGACCTGTCGAACGATCATAAAATGGTCTATAATGATGAAATTTCAACATTTAATCTTTTGACTCTAAATTACTGTTGGAAGTGAATTATGACTTTGTCAACTAGAATAAGTGTGTTTAAAGTCATTTCTGTGCCTGAAACGGGTCAAAATGGAAGCTTTTGAGTAAGCAAAACTCTGTAAAAATGGCAGTTTTGGTCACTGTGAGGGTTTAAAAAGTGGTTATTCAACATGAGGCATGATCCAATTGACATTTTGAATCATTTTTGGTACAGTCCAAAAAATCAATTTTTGGATGAAAAACGATGACTCCGGACATGTCGAACGATCCCAAAATGGTCAATATGGATGAAATTTCAACATTTAATCTTTTGACTCTAAATTACTGTTGGATGTGAATTATGACTTTGTCAACTAGAATAAGTGTGTTTAAAGTCATTTCTGTGCCTGAAACGGGTCAAAATGGAAGCTTTTGAGTAAGCAAAACTCTGTAAAAATGGCAGTTTTGGTCACTGTGAGGGTTTAAAAAGTGGTTATTCAACATGAGGCATGATCCAATTGACATTTTGAATCATTTTTGGTACAGTCCAAAAAATCAATTTTTGGATGAAAAACGATGACTCCGGACATGTCGAACGATCCCAAAATGGTCAATATGGATGAAATTTCAACATTTAATCTTTTGACTCTACATTACTGTTGGATGTGAATTATGACTTTGTCAACTAGAATAAGTGTGTTTAAAGTCATTTCTGTGCCTGAAACGGGTCAAAATGGAAGCTTTTGAGTAAGCAAAACTCTGTAAAAATGGCAATTTTGGTCACTGTGAGGGTTTAAAAAGTGGTTATTCAACATGAGGCATGATCCAATTGACATTTTGAATCATTTTTGGTACAGTCCAAAAAATCAATTTTCGGATGAAAAACGATGACTCCGGACCTGTCGAACGATCCCAAAATGGTCAATATGGATGAAATTTCAACATTTAATCTTTTGACTCTAAATTACTGTTGGATGTGAATTATGACTTTGTCAACTAGAATAAGTGTGTTTAAAGTCATTTCTGTGCCTGAAACGGGTCAAAATGGAAGCTTTTGAGTAAGCAAAACTCTGTAAAAATGGCAATTTTGGTCATTGTGAGGGTTTAAAAAGTGGTTATTCAACATGAGGCATGATCCAATTGACATTTTGAATCATTTTTGGTACAGTCCAAAAAATCAATTTTCGGATGAAAAACGATGACTCCGGACCTGTCGAACGATCCTAAAATGGTCTATAATGATGACATTTTAACATTTAATCTTTTGACTCTAAATTACTGTTGGATGTGAATTAGGACTTTGTCAACTAAAATAAGTGTGTTTAAAGTCATTTCTGTGCCTGAAACGGGTCAAAATTGAATCTTTTGAGTAAGCAAAACTCTGTAAAAATGGCAATTTTGGTCACTGTGAGGGTTTAAAAAGTGGTTATTCAACACGAGGCACGATCCAATTGACATTTTGAATGATTTTTGGTACAGTCCAAAAAATCAATTTTCGGATGAAAAACGATGACTCCGGACCTGTCGAACGATCCCAAAATGGTCAATATGGATGAAATTTCAACATTTAATCTTTTGACTCTAAATGACTGTTGGATGTGAATTATGACTTTGTCAACTAGAATAAGTGTGTTTAAAGTCATTTCTGTGCCGGAAACGGGTCAAAATGGAAGCTTTTGAGTAAGCAAAACTCTGTAAAAATGGCAATTTTGGTCAATGTGAGGGTTTAAAAAGTGTTTATTCAACATGAGGCATGATCCAATTGACATTTTGAATCATTTTTGGTACAGTCCAAAAAATCAATTTTTGGATGAAAAACGATGACTCCGGACCTGTCGAACGATCCCAAAATGGTCTATAATGATGACATTTCAACATTTAATCTTTTGACTCTAAATGACTGTTGGATGTGAATTATGACTTTGTCAACTAAAATAAGTGTGTTTAAAGTCATTTCTGTGCCTGAAACGGGTCAAAATGGAAGCTTTTGAGTAAGCAAAACTCTGTAGAAATGGCAATTTTGGTCACTGTGAGGGTTTAAAAAGTGGTTATTCAACATGAGGCATGATCCAAATGACATTTTGAATCATTTTTGGTACAGTCCAAAAAAATCTATTTTTGGATGAAAAACGATGACTCCGGACCTGTCGAACGATCATAAAATGGTCTATAATGATGAAATTTCAACATTTAATCTTTTGACTCTAAATTACTGTTGGATGTGAATTATGACTTTGTCAACTAGAATAAGTGTGTTTAAAGTCATTTCTGTGCCTGAAACGGGTCAAAATTGAAGCTTTTGAGTAAGCAAAACTCTGTAAAAATGGCAATTTTGGTCACTGTGAGGGTTTAAAAAAGTGGTTATTCAACATGAGGCATGATCCAATTGACATTTTGAATCATTTTTGGTACAGTCCAAAAAATCAATTTTCGGATGAAAAACGATGACTCCGGACCTGTCGAACGATACCAAAATGGTCTATAATGATGAAATTTCAACATTTAATCTTTTGACTCTAAATTACTGTTGGATGTGAATTATGACTTTGTCAACTAGAATAAGTGTGTTTAAAGTCATTTCTGTGCCTGAAACGGGTCAAAATGGAAGCTTTTGAGTAAGCAAAACTCTGCAAAAATGGCAGTTTTGGTCACTGTGAGGGTTTAAAAAGTGGTTATTCAACATGAGGCATGATCCAATTGACAATTTGAATCATTTTTGGTACAGTCCAAAAAATCTATTTTTGGATGAAAAACGATGACTCCGGACCTGTCGAACGATCATAAAATGGTCTATAATGATGAAATTTCAACATTTAATCTTTTGACTCTAAATTACTGTTGGATGTGAATTATGACTTTGTCAACTAGAATAAGTGTGTTTAAAGTCATTTCTGTGCCTGAAACGGGTCAAAATTGAAGCTTTTGAGTAAGCAAAACTCTGTAAAAATGGCAATTTTGGTCACTGTGAGGGTTTAAAAAGTGGTTATTCAACATGAGGCATGATCCAATTGACATTTTGAATCATTTTTGGTACAGTCCAAAAAATCAATTTTCGGATGAAAAACGATGACTCCGGACCTGTCGAACGATACCAAAATGGTCTATAATGATGAAATTTCAACATTTAATCTTTTGACTCTAAATTACTGTTGGATGTGAATTATGACTTTGTCAACTAGAATAAGTGTGTTTAAAGTCATTTCTGTGCCTGAAACGGGTCAAAATGGAAGCTTTTGAGTAAGCAAAACTCTGTAAAAATGGCAGTTTTGGTCACAGTGAGGGTTTAAAAAGTGGTTATTCAACATGAGGCATGATCCAATTGACATTTTGAATCATTTTTGGTACAGTCCAAAAAATCAATTTTTGGATGAAAAACGATGACTCCGGACCTGTCGAACGATCCCAAAATGGTCAATATGGATGAAATTTCAACATTTAATCTTTTGACTCTAAATTACTGTTGGATGTGAATTATGACTTTGTCAACTAGAATAAGTGTGTTTAAAGTCATTTCTGTGCCTGAAACGGGTCAAAATGGAAGCTTTTGAGTAAGCAAAACTCTGTAAAAATGGCAATTTTGGTCATTGTGAGGGTTTAAAAAGTGGTTATTCAACATGAGGCATGATCCAATTGACATTTTGAATCATTTTTGGTACAGTCCAAAAAATCAATTTTCGGATGAAAAACAATGACTCCGGACCTGTCGAACGATCATAAAATGGTCTATAATGATGAAATTTCAACATTTAATCTTTTGACTCTAAATTACTGTTGGAAGTGAATTATGACTTTGTCAACTAGAATAAGTGTGTTTAAAGTCATTTCTGTGCCTGAAACGGGTCAAAATGGAAGCTTTTGAGTAAGCAAAACTCTGTAAAAATGGCAATTTTGGTCACTGTGAGGGTTTAAAAAGTGGTTATTCAACATGAGGCATGATCCAATTGACATTTTGAATCATTTTTGGTACAGTCCAAAAAATCAATTTTCGGATGAAAAACGATGACTCCGGACCTGTCGAACGATACCAAAATGGTCAATATGGATGAAATTTCAACATTTAATCTTTTGACTCTAAATTACTGTTGGATGTGAATTATGACTTTGTCAACTAGAAGAAGTGTGTTTAAAGTCATTTCTGTGCCTGAAACGGGTCAAAATGGAAGCTTTTGAGTAAGCAAAACTCTGTAAAAATGGCAATTTTGGTCATTGTGAGGGTTTAAAAAGTGGTTATTCAACATGAGGCATGATCCAATTGACATTTTGAATCATTTTTGGTACAGTCCAAAAAATCAATTTTCGGATGAAAAACGATGACTCCGGACCTGTCGAACGATCATAAAATGGTCTATAATGATGAAATTTCAACATTTAATCTTTTGACTCTAAATTACTGTTGGAAGTGAATTATGACTTTGTCAACTAGAATAAGTGTGTTTAAAGTCATTTCTGTGCCTGAAACGGGTCAAAATGGAAGCTTTTGAGTAAGCAAAACTCTGTAAAAATGGCAGTTTTGGTCACAGTGAGGGTTTAAAAAGTGGTTATTCAACATGAGGCATGATCCAATTGACATTTTGAATCATTTTTGGTACAGTCCAAAAAATCAATTTTTGGATGAAAAACGATGACTCCGGACCTGTCGAACGATCCCAAAATGGTCAATATGGATGAAATTTCAACATTTAATCTTTTGACTCTAAATTACTGTTGGATGTGAATTATGACTTTGTCAACTAGAATAAGTGTGTTTAAAGTCATTTCTGTGCCTGAAACGGGTCAAAATGGAAGCTTTTGAGTAAGCAAAACTCTGTAAAAATGGCAATTTTGGTCATTGTGAGGGTTTAAAAAGTGGTTATTCAACATGAGGCATGATCCAATTGACATTTTGAATCATTTTTGGTACAGTCCAAAAAATCAATTTTCGGATGAAAAACGATGACTCCGGACCTTTCGAACGATCCCAAAATGGTCTATAATGATGACATTTTAACATTTAATCTTTTGACTCTAAATTACTGTTGGATGTGAATTAGGACTTTGTCAACTAAAATAAGTGTGTTTAAAGTCATTTCTGTGCCTGAAACGGGTCAAAATTGAATCTTTTGAGTAAGCAAAACTCTGTAAAAATGGCAATTTTGGTCACTGTGAGGGTTTAAAAAGTGGTTATTCAACACGAGGCACGATCCAATTGACATTTTGAATGATTTTTGGTACAGTCCAAAAAATCAATTTTCGGATGAAAAACGATGACTCCGGACCTGTCGAACGATCCCAAAATGGTCAATATGGATGAAATTTCAACATTTAATCTTTTGACTCTAAATTACTGTTGGATGTGAATTATGACTTTGTCAACTAGAATAAGTGTGTTTAAAGTCATTTCTGTGCCTGAACCGGGTCAAAATGGAAGCTTTTGAGTAAGCAAAACTCTGTAAAAATGGCAATTTTGGTCACTGTGAGTGTTTAAAAAGTGGTTATTCAACATGAGGCATGATCCAATTGACATTTTGAATCATTTTTGGTACAGTCCAAAAAATCAATTTTCGGATGAAAAACGATGAATCCGGACCTGTCGAACGATACCAAAATGGTCTATAATGATGAAATTTCAACATTTAATCTTTTGACTCTAAATTACTGTTGGATGTGAATTATGACTTTGTCAACTAGAATAAGTGTGTTTAAAGTCATTTCTGTGCCTGAAACGGGTCAAAATGGAAGCTTTTGAGTAAGCAAAACTCTGTAAAAATGGCAGTTTTGGTCACTGTGAGGGTTTAAAAAGTGGTTATTCAACATGAGGCATGATCCAATTGACATTTTGAATCATTTTTGGTACAGTCCAAAAAATCAATTTTCGGATGAAAAACGACGACTCCGGACCTGTCGAACGATCCCAAAATGGTCAATATGGATGAAATTTCAACATTTAATCTTTTGACTCTAAATTACTGTTGGATGTGAATTATGACTTTGTCAACTAGAATAAGCGTGTTTAAAGTCATTTCTGTGCCTGAAACGGGTCAAAATGGAAGCTTTTGAGTAAGCAAAACTCTGTAAAAATGGCAATTTTGGTCATTGTGAGGGTTTAAAAAGTGGTTATTCAACATGAGGCATGATCCAATTGACATTTTGAATCATTTTTGGTACAGTCCAAAAAATCAATTTTCGGATGAAAAACGATGACTCCGGACCTGTCGAACGATCATAAAATGGTCTATAATGATGAAATTTCAACATTTAATCTTTTGACTCTAAATTACTGTTGGAAGTGAATTATGACTTTGTCAACTAGAATAAGTGTGTTTAAAGTCATTTCTGTGCCTGAAACGGGTCAAAATGGAAGCTTTTGAGTAAGCAAAACTCTGTAAAAATGGCAGTTTTGGTCACTGTGAGGGTTTAAAAAGTGGTTATTCAACATGAGGCATGATCCAATTGACATTTTGAATCATTTTTGGTACAGTCCAAAAAATCAATTTTTGGATGAAAAACGATGACTCCGGACATGTCGAACGATCCCAAAATGGTCAATATGGATGAAATTTCAACATTTAATCTTTTGACTCTAAATTACTGTTGGATGTGAATTATGACTTTGTCAACTAGAATAAGTGTGTTTAAAGTCATTTCTGTGCCTGAAACGGGTCAAAATGGAAGCTTTTGAGTAAGCAAAACTCTGTAAAAATGGCAATTTTGGTCACTGTGAGGGTTTAAAAAGTGGTTATTCAACATGAGGCATGATCCAATTGACATTTTGAATCATTTTTGGTACAGTCCAAAAAATCAATTTTCGGATGAAAAACGATGACTCCGGACCTGTCGAACGATACCAAAATGGTCTATAATGATGAAATTTCAACATTTAATCTTTTGACTCTAAATTACTGTTGGATGTGAATTATGACTTTGTCAACTGGAATAAGTGTGTTTAAAGTCATTTCTGTGCCTGAAACGGGTCAAAATGGAAGCTTTTGAGTTAGCAAAACTCTGTAAAAATGGCAATTTTGGTCACTGTGAGGGTTTAAAAAGTGCTTATTCAACATGAGGCATGATCCAATTGACATTTTGAATCATTTTTGGTACAGTCCAAAAAATCAATTTTCGGATGAAAAACGACGACTCCGGACCTGTCGAACGATCCCAAAATGGTCAATATGGATGAAATTTCAACATTTAATCTTTTGACTCTAAATTACTGTTGGATGTGAATTATGACTTTGTCAACTAGAATAAGTGTGTTTAAAGTCATTTCTGTGCCTGAAACGGGTCAAAATGGAAGCTTTTGAGTAAGCAAAACTCTGTAAAAATGGCAATTTTGGTCATTGTGAGGGTTTAAAAAGTGGTTATTCAACATGAGGCATGATCCAATTGACATTTTGAATCATTTTTGGTACAGTCCAAAAAATCAATTTTCGGATGAAAAACGATGACTCCGGACCTGTCGAACGATCCCAAAATGGTCTATAATGATGACATTTTAACATTTAATCTTTTGACTCTAAATTACTGTTGGATGTGAATTAGGACTTTGTCAACTAAAATAAGTGTGTTTAAAGTCATTTCTGTGCCTGAAACGGGTCAAAATTGAAGCTTTTGAGTAAGCAAAACTCTGTAAAAATGGCAATTTTGGTCAATGTGAGGGTTTAAAAAGTGTTTATTCAACATGAGGCATGATCCAATTGACATTTTGAATCATTTTTGGTACAGTCCAAAAAATCAATTTTCGGATGAAAAACGATGACTCCGGACCTGTCGAACGATCCCAAAATGGTCTATAATGATGACATTTCAACATTTAATCTTTTGACTCTAAATGACTGTTGGATGTGAATTATGACTTTGTCAACTAAAATAAGTGTGTTTAAAGTCATTTCTGTGCCTGAAACGGGTCAAAATGGAAGCTTCTGAGTAAGCAAAACTCTGTAGAAATGGCAATTTTGGTCACTGTGAGGGTTTAAAAAGTGGTTATTCAACATGAGGCATGATCCAAATGACATTTTGAATCATTTTTGGTACAGTCCAAAAAAATCTATTTTTGGATGAAAAACGATGACTCCGGACCTGTCGAACGATCATAAAATGGTCTATAATGATGAAATTTCAACATTTAATCTTTTGACTCTAAATTACTGTTGGATGTGAATTTTGACTTTGTCAACTAGAATAAGTGTGTTTAAAGTCATTTCTGTGCCTGAAACGGGTCAAAATTGAAGCTTTTGAGTAAGCAAAACTCTGTAAAAATGGCAATTTTGGTCACTGTGAGGGTTTAAAAAGTGGTTATTCAACATGAGGCATGATCCAATTGACATTTTGAATCATTTTTGGTACAGTACAAAAAATCAATTTTCGGATGAAAAACGATGACTCCGGACCTGTCGAACGATACCAAAATGGTCTAT
Source organism: Lissotriton vulgaris (assembly GCF_964263255.1). NCBI lineage: Eukaryota > Metazoa > Chordata > Amphibia > Caudata > Salamandridae > Lissotriton > Lissotriton vulgaris. The sequence goes on from NW_028241802.1 coordinate 152,697, forward strand.
AATGATGAAATTTCAACATTTAATCTTTTGACTCTAAATTACTGTTGGATGTGAATTATGACTTTGTCAACTAGAATAAGTGTGTTTAAAGTCATTTCTGTGCCTGAAACGGGTCAAAATGGAAGCTTTTGAGTAAGCAAAACTCTGTAAAAATGGCAGTTTTGGTCACTGTGAGGGTTTAAAAAGTGGTTATTCAACATGAGGCATGATCCAATTGACATTTTGAATCATTTTTGGTACAGTCCAAAAAATCAATTTTCGGATGAAAAACGACGACTCCGGACCTGTCGAACGATCCCAAAATGGTCAATATGGATGAAATTTCAACATTTAATCTTTTGACTCTAAATTACTGTTGGATGTGAATTATGACTTTGTCAACTAGAATAAGTGTGTTTAAAGTCATTTCTGTGCCTGAAACGGGTCAAAATGGAAGCTTTTGAGTAAGCAAAACTCTGTAAAAATGGCAATTTTGGTCATTGTGAGGGTTTAAAAAGTGGTTATTCAACATGAGGCATGATCCAATTGACATTTTGAATCATTTTTGGTACAGTCCAAAAAATCAATTTTCGGATGAAAAACGATGACTCCGGACCTGTCGAACGATCATAAAATGGTCTATAATGATGAAATTTCAACATTTAATCTTTTGACTCTAAATTACTGTTGGAAGTGAATTATGACTTTGTCAACTAGAATAAGTGTGTTTAAAGTCATTTCTGTGCCTGAAACGGGTCAAAATGGAAGCTTTTGAGTAAGCAAAACTCTGTAAAAATGGCAGTTTTGGTCACTGTGAGGGTTTAAAAAGTGGTTATTCAACATGAGGCATGATCCAATTGACATTTTGAATCATTTTTGGTACAGTCCAAAAAATCAATTTTCGGATGAAAAACGACGACTCCGGACCTGTCGAACGATCCCAAAATGGTCAATATGGATGAAATTTCAACATTTAATCTTTTGACTCTAAATTACTGTTGGATGTGAATTATGACTTTGTCAACTAGAATAAGTGTGTTTAAAGTCATTTCTGTGCCTGAAACGGGTCAAAATGGAAGCTTTTGAGTAAGCAAAACTCTGTAAAAATGGCAATTTTGGTCATTGTGAGGGTTTAAAAAGTGGTTATTCAACATGAGGCATGATCCAATTGACATTTTGAATCATTTTTGGTACAGTCCAAAAAATCAATTTTCGGATGAAAAACGATGACTCCGGACCTGTCGAACGATCATAAAATGGTCTATAATGATGAAATTTCAACATTTAATCTTTTGACTCTAAATTACTGTTGGAAGTGAATTATGACTTTGTCAACTAGAATAAGTGTGTTTAAAGTCATTTCTGTGCCTGAAACGGGTCAAAATGGAAGCTTTTGAGTAAGCAAAACTCTGTAAAAATGGCAGTTTTGGTCACTGTGAGGGTTTAAAAAGTGGTTATTCAACATGAGGCATGATCCAATTGACATTTTGAATCATTTTTGGTACAGTCCAAAAAAATCAATTTTTGGATGAAAAACGATGACTCCGGACCTGTCGAACGATCCCAAAATGGTCAATATGGATGAAATTTCAACATTTAATCTTTTGACTCTAAATTACTGTTGGATGTGAATTATGACTTTGTCAACTAGAATAAGTGTGTTTAAAGTCATTTCTGTGCCTGAACCGGGTCAAAATGGAAGCTTTTGAGTAAGCAAAACTCTGTAAAAATGGCAATTTTGGTCACTGTGAGTGTTTAAAAAGTGGTTATTCAACATGAGGCATGATCCAATTGACATTTTGAATCATTTTTGGTACAGTCCAAAAAATCAATTTTCGGATGAAAAACGATGAATCCGGACCTGTCGAACGATACCAAAATGGTCTATAATGATGAAATTTCAACATTTAATCTTTTGACTCTAAATTACTGTTGGATGTGAATTATGACTTTGTCAACTAGAATAAGCGTGTTTAAAGTCATTTCTGTGCCTGAAACGGGTCAAAATGGAAGCTTTTGAGTAAGCAAAACTCTGTAAAAATGGCAATTTTGGTCATTGTGAGGGTTTAAAAAGTTGTTATTCAACATGAGGCATGATCCAATTGACATTTTGAATCATTTTTGGTACAGTCCAAAAAATCAATTTTCGGATGAAAAACGATGACTCCGGACCTGTCGAACGATCATAAAATGGTCTATAATGATGAAATTTCAACATTTAATCTTTTGACTCTAAATTACTGTTGGAAGTGAATTATGACTTTGTCAACTAGAATAAGTGTGTTTAAAGTCATTTCTGTGCCTGAAACGGGTCAAAATGGAAGCTTTTGAGTAAGCAAAACTCTGTAAAAATGGCAGTTTTGGTCACTGTGAGGGTTTAAAAAGTGGTTATTCAACATGAGGCATGATCCAATTGACATTTTGAATCATTTTTGGTACAGTCCAAAAAATCAATTTTTGGATGAAAAACGATGACTCCGGACATGTCGAACGATCCCAAAATGGTCAATATGGATGAAATTTCAACATTTAATCTTTTGACTCTAAATTACTGTTGGATGTGAATTATGACTTTGTCAACTAGAATAAGTGTGTTTAAAGTCATTTCTGTGCCTGAAACGGGTCAAAATGGAAGCTTTTGAGTAAGCAAAACTCTGTAAAAATGGCAGTTTTGGTCACTGTGAGGGTTTAAAAAGTGGTTATTCAACATGAGGCATGATCCAATTGACATTTTGAATCATTTTTGGTACAGTCCAAAAAATCAATTTTTGGATGAAAAACGATGACTCCGGACATGTCGAACGATCCCAAAATGGTCAATATGGATGAAATTTCAACATTTAATCTTTTGACTCTACATTACTGTTGGATGTGAATTATGACTTTGTCAACTAGAATAAGTGTGTTTAAAGTCATTTCTGTGCCTGAAACGGGTCAAAATGGAAGCTTTTGAGTAAGCAAAACTCTGTAAAAATGGCAATTTTGGTCACTGTGAGGGTTTAAAAAGTGGTTATTCAACATGAGGCATGATCCAATTGACATTTTGAATCATTTTTGGTACAGTCCAAAAAATCAATTTTCGGATGAAAAACGATGACTCCGGACCTGTCGAACGATCCCAAAATGGTCAATATGGATGAAATTTCAACATTTAATCTTTTGACTCTAAATTACTGTTGGATGTGAATTATGACTTTGTCAACTAGAATAAGTGTGTTTAAAGTCATTTCTGTGCCTGAAACGGGTCAAAATGGAAGCTTTTGAGTAAGCAAAACTCTGTAAAAATGGCAATTTTGGTCATTGTGAGGGTTTAAAAAGTGGTTATTCAACATGAGGCATGATCCAATTGACATTTTGAATCATTTTTGGTACAGTCCAAAAAATCAATTTTCGGATGAAAAACGATGACTCCGGACCTGTCGAACGATCCTAAAATGGTCTATAATGATGACATTTTAACATTTAATCTTTTGACTCTAAATTACTGTTGGATGTGAATTAGGACTTTGTCAACTAAAATAAGTGTGTTTAAAGTCATTTCTGTGCCTGAAACGGGTCAAAATTGAATCTTTTGAGTAAGCAAAACTCTGTAAAAATGGCAATTTTGGTCACTGTGAGGGTTTAAAAAGTGGTTATTCAACACGAGGCACGATCCAATTGACATTTTGAATGATTTTTGGTACAGTCCAAAAAATCAATTTTCGGATGAAAAACGATGACTCCGGACCTGTCGAACGATCCCAAAATGGTCAATATGGATGAAATTTCAACATTTAATCTTTTGACTCTAAATGACTGTTGGATGTGAATTATGACTTTGTCAACTAGAATAAGTGTGTTTAAAGTCATTTCTGTGCCGGAAACGGGTCAAAATGGAAGCTTTTGAGTAAGCAAAACTCTGTAAAAATGGCAATTTTGGTCAATGTGAGGGTTTAAAAAGTGTTTATTCAACATGAGGCATGATCCAATTGACATTTTGAATCATTTTTGGTACAGTCCAAAAAATCAATTTTTGGATGAAAAACGATGACTCCGGACCTGTCGAACGATCCCAAAATGGTCTATAATGATGACATTTCAACATTTAATCTTTTGACTCTAAATGACTGTTGGATGTGAATTATGACTTTGTCAACTAAAATAAGTGTGTTTAAAGTCATTTCTGTGCCTGAAACGGGTCAAAATGGAAGCTTTTGAGTAAGCAAAACTCTGTAGAAATGGCAATTTTGGTCACTGTGAGGGTTTAAAAAGTGGTTATTCAACATGAGGCATGATCCAAATGACATTTTGAATCATTTTTGGTACAGTCCAAAAAAATCTATTTTTGGATGAAAAACGATGACTCCGGACCTGTCGAACGATCATAAAATGGTCTATAATGATGAAATTTCAACATTTAATCTTTTGACTCTAAATTACTGTTGGATGTGAATTATGACTTTGTCAACTAGAATAAGTGTGTTTAAAGTCATTTCTGTGCCTGAAACGGGTCAAAATTGAAGCTTTTGAGTAAGCAAAACTCTGTAAAAATGGCAATTTTGGTCACTGTGAGGGTTTAAAAAAGTGGTTATTCAACATGAGGCATGATCCAATTGACATTTTGAATCATTTTTGGTACAGTCCAAAAAATCAATTTTCGGATGAAAAACGATGACTCCGGACCTGTCGAACGATACCAAAATGGTCTATAATGATGAAATTTCAACATTTAATCTTTTGACTCTAAATTACTGTTGGATGTGAATTATGACTTTGTCAACTAGAATAAGTGTGTTTAAAGTCATTTCTGTGCCTGAAACGGGTCAAAATGGAAGCTTTTGAGTAAGCAAAACTCTGCAAAAATGGCAGTTTTGGTCACTGTGAGGGTTTAAAAAGTGGTTATTCAACATGAGGCATGATCCAATTGACAATTTGAATCATTTTTGGTACAGTCCAAAAAATCAATTTTCGGATGAAAAACGACGACTCCGGACCTGTCGAACGATCCCAAAATGGTCAATATGGATGAAATTTCAACATTTAATCTTTTGACTCTAAATTACTGTTGGATGTGAATTATGACTTTGTCAACTAGAATAAGTGTGTTTAAAGTCATTTCTGTGCCAGAAACGGGTCAAAATGGAAGCTTTTGAGTAAGCAAAACTCTGTAAAAATGGCACTTTTGGTCATTGTGAGGGTTTAAAAAGTGGTTATTCAACATGAGGCATGATCCAATTGACATTTTGAATCATTTTTGGTACAGTCCAAAAAATCAATTTTCGGATGAAAAACGATGACTCCGGACCTGTCGAACGATCATAAAATGGTCTATAATGATGAAATTTCAACATTTAATCTTTTGACTCTAAATTACTGTTGGAAGTGAATTATGACTTTGTCAACTAGAATAAGTGTGTTTAAAGTCATTTCTGTGCCTGAAACGGGTCAAAATGGAAGCTTTTGAGTAAGCAAAACTCTGTAAAAATGGCAATTTTGGTCACTGTGAGGGTTTAAAAAGTGGTTATTCAACATGAGGCATGATCCAATTGACATTTTGAATCATTTTTGGTACAGTCCAAAAAATCAATTTTCGGATGAAAAACGATGACTCCGGACCTGTCGAACGATACCAAAATGGTCTATAATGATGAAATTTCAACATTTAATCTTTTGACTCTAAATTACTGTTGGATGTGAATTATGACTTTGTCAACTAGAATAAGTGTGTTTAAAGTCATTTCTGTGCCTGAAACGGGTCAAAATGGAAGCTTTTGAGTAAGCAAAACTCTGTAAAAATGGCAGTTTTGGTCACTGTGAGGGTTTAAAAAGTGGTTATTCAACATGAGGCATGATCCAATTGACATTTTGAATCATTTTTGGTACAGTCCAAAAAATCAATTTTCGGATGAAAAACGACGACTCCGGACCTGTCGAACGATCCCAAAATGGTCAATATGGATGAAATTTCAACATTTAATCTTTTGACTCTAAATTACTGTTGGATGTGAATTATGACTTTGTCAACTAGAATAAGTGTGTTTAAAGTCATTTCTGTGCCTGAAACGGGTCAAAATGGAAGCTTTTGAGTAAGCAAAACTCTGTAAAAATGGCAATTTTGGTCATTGTGAGGGTTTAAAAAGTGGTTATTCAACATGAGGCATGATCCAATTGACATTTTGAATCATTTTTGGTACAGTCCAAAAAATCAATTTTTCGGATGAAAAACGATGACTCCGGACCTGTCGAACGATCATAAAATCGGTCTATGATGATGAAATTTCAACATTTAATCTTTTGACTCTAAATTACTGTTGGAAGTGAATTATGACTTTGTCAACTAGAATAAGTGTGTTTAAAGTCATTTCTGTGCCTGAAACGGGTCAAAATAGAAGCTTTTGAGTAAACAAAACTCTGTAAAAATGGCAGTTTTGGTCACTGTGAGGGTTTAAAAAGTGGTTATTCAACATGAGGCATGATCCAATTGACATTTTGAATCATTTTTGGTACAGTCCAAAAAATCAATTTTTGGGATGAAAAACGATGACTCCGGACCTGTCGAACGATCCCAAAATGGTCAATATGGATGAAATTTCAACATTTAATCTTTTGACTCTAAATTACTGTTGGATGTGAATTATGACTTTGTCAACTAGAATAAGTGTGTTTAAAGTCATTTCTGTGCCTGAAACGGGTCAAAATGGAAGCTTTTGAGTAAGCAAAACTCTGTAAAAATGGCAATTTTGGTCATTGTGAGGGTTTAAAAAAGTGGTTATTCAACATGAGGCATGATCCAATTGACATTTTGAATCATTTTTGGTACAGTCCAAAAAATCAATTTTCGGATGAAAAACGATGACTCCGGACCTGTCGAACGATCCCAAAATGGTCTATAATGATGACATTTTAACATTTAATCTTTTGACTCTAAATTACTGTTGGATGTGAATTAGGACTTTGTCAACTAAAATAAGTGTGTTTAAAGTCATTTCTGTGCCTGAAACGGGTCAAAATTGAATCTTTTGAGTAAGCAAAACTCTGTAAAAATGGCAATTTTGGTCACTGTGAGGGTTTAAAAAGTGGTTATTCAACACGAGGCACGATCCAATTGACATTTTGAATGATTTTTGGTACAGTCCAAAAAATCAATTTTCGGATGAAAAACGATGACTCCGGACCTGTCGAACGATCCCAAAATGGTCAATATGGATGAAATTTCAACATTTAATCTTTTGACTCTAAATGACTGTTGGATGTGAATTATGACTTTGTCAACTAGAATAAGTGTGTTTAAAGTCATTTCTGTGCCTGAAACGGGTCAAAATGGAAGCTTTTGAGTAAGCAAAACTCTGTAAAAATGGCAATTTTGGTCAATGTGAGGGTTTAAAAAGTGTTTATTCAACATGAGGCATGATCCAATTGACATTTTGAATCATTTTTGGTACAGTCCAAAAAATCAATTTTTGGATGAAAAACGATGACTCCGGACCTGTCGAACGATCCCAAAATGGTCTATAATGATGACATTTCAACATTTAATCTTTTGACTCTAAATGACTGTTGGATGTGAATTATGACTTTGTCAACTAAAATAAGTGTGTTTAAAGTCATTTCTGTGCCTGAAACGGGTCAAAATGGAAGCTTTTGAGTAAGCAAAACTCTGTAGAAATGGCAATTTTGGTCACTGTGAGGGTTTAAAAAGTGGTTATTCAACATGAGGCATGATCCAAATGACATTTTGAATCATTTTTGGTACAGTCCAAAAAAATCTATTTTTGGATGAAAAACGATGACTCCGGACCTGTCGAACGATCATAAAATGGTCTATAATGATGAAATTTCAACATTTAATCTTTTGACTCTAAATTACTGTTGGATGTGAATTATGACTTTGTCAACTAGAATAAGTGTGTTTAAAGTCATTTCTGTGCCTGAAACGGGTCAAAATTGAAGCTTTTGAGTAAGCAAAACTCTGTAAAAATGGCAATTTTGGTCACTGTGAGGGTTTAAAAAGTGCTTATTCAACATGAGGCATGATCCAATTGACATTTTGAATCATTTTTGGTACAGTCCAAAAAATCAATTTTCGGATGAAAAACGATGACTCCGGACCTGTCGAACGATACCAAAATGGTCTATAATGATGAAATTTCAACATTTAATCTTTTGACTCTAAATTACTGTTGGATGTGAATTATGACTTTGTCAACTAGAATAAGTGTGTTTAAAGTCATTTCTGTGCCTGAAACGGGTCAAAATGGAAGCTTTTGAGTAAGCAAAACTCTGTAAAAATGGCAGTTTTGGTCACAGTGAGGGTTTAAAAAGTGGTTATTCAACATGAGGCATGATCCAATTGACATTTTGAATCATTTTTGGTACAGTCCAAAAAATCAATTTTTGGATGAAAAACGATGACTCCGGACCTGTCGAACGATCCCAAAATGGTCAATATGGATGAAATTTCAACATTTAATCTTTTGACTCTAAATTACTGTTGGATGTGAATTATGACTTTGTCAACTAGAATAAGTGTGTTTAAAGTCATTTCTGTGCCTGAAACGGGTCAAAATGGAAGCTTTTGAGTAAGCAAAACTCTGTAAAAATGGCAATTTTGGTCATTGTGAGGGTTTAAAAAGTGGTTATTCAACATGAGGCATGATCCAATTGACATTTTGAATCATTTTTGGTACAGTCCAAAAAATCAATTTTCGGATGAAAAACAATGACTCCGGACCTGTCGAACGATCATAAAATGGTCTATAATGATGAAATTTCAACATTTAATCTTTTGACTCTAAATTACTGTTGGAAGTGAATTATGACTTTGTCAACTAGAATAAGTGTGTTTAAAGTCATTTCTGTGCCTGAAACGGGTCAAAATGGAAGCTTTTGAGTAAGCAAAACTCTGTAAAAATGGCAATTTTGGTCACTGTGAGGGTTTAAAAAGTGGTTATTCAACATGAGGCATGATCCAATTGACATTTTGAATCATTTTTGGTACAGTCCAAAAAATCAATTTTCGGATGAAAAACGATGACTCCGGACCTGTCGAACGATACCAAAATGGTCAATATGGATGAAATTTCAACATTTAATCTTTTGACTCTAAATTACTGTTGGATGTGAATTATGACTTTGTCAACTAGAAGAAGTGTGTTTAAAGTCATTTCTGTGCCTGAAACGGGTCAAAATGGAAGCTTTTGAGTAAGCAAAACTCTGTAAAAATGGCAATTTTGGTCATTGTGAGGGTTTAAAAAGTGGTTATTCAACATGAGGCATGATCCAATTGACATTTTGAATCATTTTTGGTACAGTCCAAAAAATCAATTTTCGGATGAAAAACGATGACTCCGGACCTGTCGAACGATCATAAAATGGTCTATAATGATGAAATTTCAACATTTAATCTTTTGACTCTAAATTACTGTTGGAAGTGAATTATGACTTTGTCAACTAGAATAAGTGTGTTTAAAGTCATTTCTGTGCCTGAAACGGGTCAAAATGGAAGCTTTTGAGTAAGCAAAACTCTGTAAAAATGGCAGTTTTGGTCACAGTGAGGGTTTAAAAAGTGGTTATTCAACATGAGGCATGATCCAATTGACATTTTGAATCATTTTTGGTACAGTCCAAAAAATCAATTTTTGGATGAAAAACGATGACTCCGGACCTGTCGAACGATCCCAAAATGGTCAATATGGATGAAATTTCAACATTTAATCTTTTGACTCTAAATTACTGTTGGATGTGAATTATGACTTTGTCAACTAGAATAAGTGTGTTTAAAGTCATTTCTGTGCCTGAAACGGGTCAAAATGGAAGCTTTTGAGTAAGCAAAACTCTGTAAAAATGGCAATTTTGGTCATTGTGAGGGTTTAAAAAGTGGTTATTCAACATGAGGCATGATCCAATTGACATTTTGAATCATTTTTGGTACAGTCCAAAAAATCAATTTTCGGATGAAAAACGATGACTCCGGACCTTTCGAACGATCCCAAAATGGTCTATAATGATGACATTTTAACATTTAATCTTTTGACTCTAAATTACTGTTGGATGTGAATTAGGACTTTGTCAACTAAAATAAGTGTGTTTAAAGTCATTTCTGTGCCTGAAACGGGTCAAAATTGAATCTTTTGAGTAAGCAAAACTCTGTAAAAATGGCAATTTTGGTCACTGCGAGGGTTTAAAAAGTGGTTATTCAACACGAGGCACGATCCAATTGACATTTTGAATGATTTTTGGTACAGTCCAAAAAATCAATTTTCGGATGAAAAACGATGACTCCGGACCTGTCGAACGATCCCAAAATGGTCAATATGGATGAAATTTCAACATTTAATCTTTTGACTCTAAATTACTGTTGGATGTGAATTATGACTTTGTCAACTAGAATAAGTGTGTTTAAAGTCATTTCTGTGCCTGAACCGGGTCAAAATGGAAGCTTTTGAGTAAGCAAAACTCTGTAAAAATGGCAATTTTGGTCACTGTGAGTGTTTAAAAAGTGGTTATTCAACATGAGGCATGATCCAATTGACATTTTGAATCATTTTTGGTACAGTCCAAAAAATCAATTTTCGGATGAAAAACGATGAATCCGGACCTGTCGAACGATACCAAAATGGTCTATAATGATGAAATTTCAACATTTAATCTTTTGACTCTAAATTACTGTTGGATGTGAATTATGACTTTGTCAACTAGAATAAGTGTGTTTAAAGTCATTTCTGTGCCTGAAACGGGTCAAAATGGAAGCTTTTGAGTAAGCAAAACTCTGTAAAAATGGCAGTTTTGGTCACTGTGAGGGTTTAAAAAGTGGTTATTCAACATGAGGCATGATCCAATTGACATTTTGAATCATTTTTGGTACAGTCCAAAAAATCAATTTTCGGATGAAAAACGACGACTCCGGACCTGTCGAACGATCCCAAAATGGTCAATATGGATGAAATTTCAACATTTAATCTTTTGACTCTAAATTACTGTTGGATGTGAATTATGACTTTGTCAACTAGAATAAGCGTGTTTAAAGTCATTTCTGTGCCTGAAACGGGTCAAAATGGAAGCTTTTGAGTAAGCAAAACTCTGTAAAAATGGCAATTTTGGTCATTGTGAGGGTTTAAAAAGTGGTTATTCAACATGAGGCATGATCCAATTGACATTTTGAATCATTTTTGGTACAGTCCAAAAAATCAATTTTTGGATGAAAAACGATGACTCCGGACATGTCGAACGATCCCAAAATGGTCAATATGGATGAAATTTCAACATTTAATCTTTTGACTCTAAATTACTGTTGGATGTGAATTATGACTTTGTCAACTAGAATAAGTGTGTTTAAAGTCATTTCTGTGCCTGAAACGGGTCAAAATGGAAGCTTTTGAGTAAGCAAAACTCTGTAAAAATGGCAATTTTGGTCACTGTGAGGGTTTAAAAAGTGGTTATTCAACATGAGGCATGATCCAATTGACATTTTGAATCATTTTTGGTACAGTCCAAAAAATCAATTTTCGGATGAAAAACGATGACTCCGGACCTGTCGAACGATACCAAAATGGTCTATAATGATGAAATTTCAACATTTAATCTTTTGACTCTAAATTACTGTTGGATGTGAATTATGACTTTGTCAACTGGAATAAGTGTGTTTAAAGTCATTTCTGTGCCTGAAACGGGTCAAAATGGAAGCTTTTGAGTTAGCAAAACTCTGTAAAAATGGCAATTTTGGTCACTGTGAGGGTTTAAAAAGTGCTTATTCAACATGAGGCATGATCCAATTGACATTTTGAATCATTTTTGGTACAGTCCAAAAAATCAATTTTCGGATGAAAAACGACGACTCCGGACCTGTCGAACGATCCCAAAATGGTCAATATGGATGAAATTTCAACATTTAATCTTTTGACTCTAAATTACTGTTGGATGTGAATTATGACTTTGTCAACTAGAATAAGTGTGTTTAAAGTCATTTCTGTGCCTGAAACGGGTCAAAATGGAAGCTTTTGAGTAAGCAAAACTCTGTAAAAATGGCAATTTTGGTCATTGTGAGGGTTTAAAAAGTGGTTATTCAACATGAGGCATGATCCAATTGACATTTTGAATCATTTTTGGTACAGTCCAAAAAATCAATTTTCGGATGAAAAACGATGACTCCGGACCTGTCGAACGATCCCAAAATGGTCTATAATGATGACATTTTAACATTTAATCTTTTGACTCTAAATTACTGTTGGATGTGAATTAGGACTTTGTCAACTAAAATAAGTGTGTTTAAAGTCATTTCTGTGCCTGAAACGGGTCAAAATTGAAGCTTTTGAGTAAGCAAAACTCTGTAAAAATGGCAATTTTGGTCAATGTGAGGGTTTAAAAAGTGTTTATTCAACATGAGGCATGATCCAATTGACATTTTGAATCATTTTTGGTACAGTCCAAAAAATCAATTTTCGGATGAAAAACGATGACTCCGGACCTGTCGAACGATCCCAAAATGGTCTATAATGATGACATTTCAACATTTAATCTTTTGACTCTAAATGACTGTTGGATGTGAATTATGACTTTGTCAACTAAAATAAGTGTGTTTAAAGTCATTTCTGTGCCTGAAACGGGTCAAAATGGAAGCTTTTGAGTAAGCAAAACTCTTTAGAAATGGCAATTTTGGTCACTGTGAGGGTTTAAAAAGTGGTTATTCAACATGAGGCATGATCCAAATGACATTTTGAATCATTTTTGGTACAGTCCAAAAAAATCTATTTTTGGATGAAAAACGATGACTCCGGACCTGTCGAACGATCATAAAATGGTCTATAATGATGAAATTTCAACATTTAATCTTTTGACTCTAAATTACTGTTGGATGTGAATTATGACTTTGTCAACTAGAATAAGTGTGTTTAAAGTCATTTCTGTGCCTGAAACGGGTCAAAATTGAAGCTTTTGAGTAAGCAAAACTCTGTAAAAATGGCAATTTTGGTCACTGTGAGGGTTTAAAAAGTGGTTATTCAACATGAGGCATGATCCAATTGACATTTTGAATCATTTTTGGTACAGTACAAAAAATCAATTTTCGGATGAAAAACGATGACTCCGGACCTGTCGAACGATACCAAAATGGTCTATAATGATGAAATTTCAACATTTAATCTTTTGACTCTAAATTACTGTTGGATGTGAATTATGACTTTGTCAACTAGAATAAGTGTGTTTAAAGTCATTTCTGTGCCTGAAACGGGTCAAAATGGAAGCTTTTGAGTAAGCAAAACTCTGTAAAAATGGCAGTTTTGGTCACTGTGAGGGTTTAAAAAGTGGTTATTCAACATGAGGCATGATCCAATTGACATTTTGAATCATTTTTGGTACAGTCCAAAAAATCAATTTTCGGATGAAAAACGACGACTCCGGACCTGTCGAACGATCCCAAAATGGTCAATATGGATGAAATTTCAACATTTAATCTTTTGACTCTAAATTACTGTTTGATGTGAATTATGACTTTGTCAACTAGAATAAGTGTGTTTAAAGTCATTTCTGTGCCTGAAACGGGTCAAAATGGAAGCTTTTGAGTAAGCAAAACTCTGTAAAAATGGCAATTTTGGTCATTGTGAGGGTTTAAAAAGTGGTTATTCAACATGAGGCATGATCCAATTGACATTTTGAATCATTTTTGGTACAGTCCAAAAAATCAATTTTCGGATGAAAAACGATGACTCCGGACCTGTCGAACGATCATAAAATGGTCTATAATGATGAAATTTCAACATTTAATCTTTTGACTCTAAATTACTGTTGGAAGTGAATTATGACTTTGTCAACTAGAATAAGTGTGTTTAAAGTCATTTCTGTGCCTGAAACGGGTCAAAATGGAAGCTTTTGAGTAAGCAAAACTCTGTAAAAATGGCAGTTTTGGTCACTGTGAGGGTTTAAAAAGTGGTTATTCAACATGAGGCATGATCCAATTGACATTTTGAATCATTTTTGGTACAGTCCAAAAAATCAATTTTCGGATGAAAAACGACGACTCCGGACCTGTCGAACGATCCCAAAATGGTCAATATGGATGAAATTTCAACATTTAATCTTTTGACTCTAAATTACTGTTGGATGTGAATTATGACTTTGTCAACTAGAATAAGTGTGTTTAAAGTCATTTCTGTGCCTGAAACGGGTCAAAATGGAAGCTTTTGAGTAAGCAAAACTCTGTAAAAATGGCAATTTTGGTCATTGTGAGGGTTTAAAAAGTGGTTATTCAACATGAGGCATGATCCAATTGACATTTTGAATCATTTTTGGTACAGTCCAAAAAATCAATTTTCGGATGAAAAACGATGACTCCGGACCTGTCGAACGATCATAAAATGGTCTATAATGATGAAATTTCAACATTTAATCTTTTGACTCTAAATTACTGTTGGAAGTGAATTATGACTTTGTCAACTAGAATAAGTGTGTTTAAAGTCATTTCTGTGCCTGAAACGGGTCAAAATGGAAGCTTTTGAGTAAGCAAAACTCTGTAAAAATGGCAGTTTTGGTCACTGTGAGGGTTTAAAAAGTGGTTATTCAACATGAGGCATGATCCAATTGACATTTTGAATCATTTTTGGTACAGTCCAAAAAAATCAATTTTTGGATGAAAAACGATGACTCCGGACCTGTCGAACGATCCCAAAATGGTCAATATGGATGAAATTTCAACATTTAATCTTTTGACTCTAAATTACTGTTGGATGTGAATTATGACTTTGTCAACTAGAATAAGTGTGTTTAAAGTCATTTCTGTGCCTGAACCGGGTCAAAATGGAAGCTTTTGAGTAAGCAAAACTCTGTAAAAATGGCAATTTTGGTCACTGTGAGTGTTTAAAAAGTGGTTATTCAACATGAGGCATGATCCAATTGACATTTTGAATCATTTTTGGTACAGTCCAAAAAATCAATTTTCGGATGAAAAACGATGAATCCGGACCTGTCGAACGATACCAAAATGGTCTATAATGATGAAATTTCAACATTTAATCTTTTGACTCTAAATTACTGTTGGATGTGAATTATGACTTTGTCAACTAGAATAAGTGTGTTTAAAGTCATTTCTGTGCCTGAAACGGGTCAAAATGGAAGCTTTTGAGTAAGCAAAACTCTGTAAAAATGGCAGTTTTGGTCACTGTGAGGGTTTAAAAAGTGGTTATTCAACATGAGGCATGATCCAATTGACATTTTGAATCATTTTTGGTACAGTCCAAAAAATCAATTTTCGGATGAAAAACGACGACTCCGGACCTGTCGAACGATCCCAAAATGGTCAATATGGATGAAATTTCAACATTTAATCTTTTGACTCTAAATTACTGTTGGATGTGAATTATGACTTTGTCAACTAGAATAAGTGTGTTTAAAGTCATTTCTGTGCCTGAAACGGGTCAAAATGGAAGCTTTTGAGTAAGCAAAACTCTGTAAAAATGGCAATTTTGGTCATTGTGAGGGTTTAAAAAGTGGTTATTCAACATGAGGCATGATCCAATTGACATTTTGAATAATTTTTGGTACAGTCCAAAAAATCAATTTTCGGATGAAAAACGATGACTCCGGACCTGTCGAACGATCATAAAATGGTCTATAATGATGAAATTTCAACATTTAATCTTTTGACTCTAAATTACTGTTGGAAGTGAATTATGACTTTGTCAACTAGAATAAGTGTGTTTAAAGTCATTTCTGTGCCTGAAACGGGTCAAAATGGAAGCTTTTGAGTAAGCAAAACTCTGTAAAAATGGCAGTTTTGGTCACTGTGAGGGTTTAAAAAGTGGTTATTCAACATGAGGCATGATCCAATTGACATTTTGAATCATTTTTGGTACAGTCCAAAAAATCAATTTTCGGATGAAAAACGACGACTCCGGACCTGTCGAACGATCCCAAAATGGTCAATATGGATGAAATTTCAACATTTAATCTTTTGACTCTAAATTACTGTTGGATGTGAATTATGACTTTGTCAACTAGAATAAGTGTGTTTAAAGTCATTTCTGTGCCTGAAACGGGTCAAAATGGAAGCTTTTGAGTAAGCAAAACTCTGTAAAAATGGCAATTTTGGTCATTGTGAGGGTTTAAAAAGTGGTTATTCAACATGAGGCATGATCCAATTGACATTTTGAATAATTTTTGGTACAGTCCAAAAAATCAATTTTCGGATGAAAAACGATGACTCCGGACCTGTCGAACGATCATAAAATGGTCTATAATGATGAAATTTCAACATTTAATCTTTTGACTCTAAATTACTGTTGGAAGTGAATTATGACTTTGTCAACTAGAATAAGTGTGTTTAAAGTCATTTCTGTGCCTGAAACGGGTCAAAATGGAAGCTTTTGAGTAAGCAAAACTCTGTAAAAATGGCAGTTTTGGTCACTGTGAGGGTTTAAAAAGTGGTTATTCAACATGAGGCATGATCCAATTGACATTTTGAATCATTTTTGGTACAGTCCAAAAAAATCAATTTTTGGATGAAAAACGATGACTCCGGACCTGTCGAACGATCCCAAAATGGTCAATATGGATGAAATTTCAACATTTAATCTTTTGACTCTAAATTACTGTTGGATGTGAATTATGACTTTGTCAACTAGAATAAGTGTGTTTAAAGTCATTTCTGTGCCTGAACCGGGTCAAAATGGAAGCTTTTGAGTAAGCAAAACTCTGTAAAAATGGCAATTTTGGTCACTGTGAGTGTTTAAAAAGTGGTTATTCAACATGAGGCATGATCCAATTGACATTTTGAATCATTTTTGGTACAGTCCAAAAAATCAATTTTCGGATGAAAAACGATGAATCCGGACCTGTCGAACGATACCAAAATGGTCTATAATGATGAAATTTCAACATTTAATCTTTTGACTCTAAATTACTGTTGGATGTGAATTATGACTTTGTCAACTAGAATAAGCGTGTTTAAAGTCATTTCTGTGCCTGAAACGGGTCAAAATGGAAGCTTTTGAGTAAGCAAAACTCTGTAAAAATGGCAATTTTGGTCATTGTGAGGGTTTAAAAAGTTGTTATTCAACATGAGGCATGATCCAATTGACATTTTGAATCATTTTTGGTACAGTCCAAAAAATCAATTTTCGGATGAAAAACGATGACTCCGGACCTGTCGAACGATCATAAAATGGTCTATAATGATGAAATTTCAACATTTAATCTTTTGACTCTAAATTACTGTTGGAAGTGAATTATGACTTTGTCAACTAGAATAAGTGTGTTTAAAGTCATTTCTGTGCCTGAAACGGGTCAAAATGGAAGCTTTTGAGTAAGCAAAACTCTGTAAAAATGGCAGTTTTGGTCACTGTGAGGGTTTAAAAAGTGGTTATTCAACATGAGGCATGATCCAATTGACATTTTGAATCATTTTTGGTACAGTCCAAAAAATCAATTTTTGGATGAAAAACGATGACTCCGGACATGTCGAACGATCCCAAAATGGTCAATATGGATGAAATTTCAACATTTAATCTTTTGACTCTAAATTACTGTTGGATGTGAATTATGACTTTGTCAACTAGAATAAGTGTGTTTAAAGTCATTTCTGTGCCTGAAACGGGTCAAAATGGAAGCTTTTGAGTAAGCAAAACTCTGTAAAAATGGCAGTTTTGGTCACTGTGAGGGTTTAAAAAGTGGTTATTCAACATGAGGCATGATCCAATTGACATTTTGAATCATTTTTGGTACAGTCCAAAAAATCAATTTTTGGATGAAAAACGATGACTCCGGACATGTCGAACGATCCCAAAATGGTCAATATGGATGAAATTTCAACATTTAATCTTTTGACTCTAAATTACTGTTGGATGTGAATTATGACTTTGTCAACTAGAATAAGTGTGTTTAAAGTCATTTCTGTGCCTGAAACGGGTCAAAATGGAAGCTTTTGAGTAAGCAAAACTCTGTAAAAATGGCAATTTTGGTCACTGTGAGGGTTTAAAAAGTGGTTATTCAACATGAGGCATGATCCAATTGACATTTTGAATCATTTTTGGTACAGTCCAAAAAATCAATTTTCGGATGAAAAACGATGACTCCGGACCTGTCGAACGATCCCAAAATGGTCAATATGGATGAAATTTCAACATTTAATCTTTTGACTCTAAATTACTGTTGGATGTGAATTATGACTTTGTCAACTAGAATAAGTGTGTTTAAAGTCATTTCTGTGCCTGAAACGGGTCAAAATGGAAGCTTTTGAGTAAGCAAAACTCTGTAAAAATGGCAATTTTGGTCATTGTGAGGGTTTAAAAAGTGGTTATTCAACATGAGGCATGATCCAATTGACATTTTGAATAATTTTTGGTACAGTCCAAAAAATCAATTTTCGGATGAAAAACGATGACTCCGGACCTGTCGAACGATCATAAAATGGTCTATAATGATGAAATTTCAACATTTAATCTTTTGACTCTAAATTACTGTTGGAAGTGAATTATGACTTTGTCAACTAGAATAAGTGTGTTTAAAGTCATTTCTGTGCCTGAAACGGGTCAAAATGGAAGCTTTTGAGTAAGCAAAACTCTGTAAAAATGGCAGTTTTGGTCACTGTGAGGGTTTAAAAAGTGGTTATTCAACATGAGGCATGATCCAATTGACATTTTGAATCATTTTTGGTACAGTCCAAAAAATCAATTTTCGGATGAAAAACGACGACTCCGGACCTGTCGAACGATCCCAAAATGGTCAATATGGATGAAATTTCAACATTTAATCTTTTGACTCTAAATTACTGTTGGATGTGAATTATGACTTTGTCAACTAGAATAAGTGTGTTTAAAGTCATTTCTGTGCCTGAAACGGGTCAAAATGGAAGCTTTTGAGTAAGCAAAACTCTGTAAAAATGGCAATTTTGGTCATTGTGAGGGTTTAAAAAGTGGTTATTCAACATGAGGCATGATCCAATTGACATTTTGAATCATTTTTGGTACAGTCCAAAAAATCAATTTTCGGATGAAAAACGATGACTCCGGACCTGTCGAACGATCATAAAATGGTCTATAATGATGAAATTTCAACATTTAATCTTTTGACTCTAAATTACTGTTGGAAGTGAATTATGACTTTGTCAACTAGAATAAGTGTGTTTAAAGTCATTTCTGTGCCTGAAACGGGTCAAAATGGAAGCTTTTGAGTAAGCAAAACTCTGTAAAAATGGCAGTTTTGGTCACTGTGAGGGTTTAAAAAGTGGTTATTCAACATGAGGCATGATCCAATTGACATTTTGAATCATTTTTGGTACAGTCCAAAAAAATCAATTTTTGGATGAAAAACGATGACTCCGGACCTGTCGAACGATCCCAAAATGGTCAATATGGATGAAATTTCAACATTTAATCTTTTGACTCTAAATTACTGTTGGATGTGAATTATGACTTTGTCAACTAGAATAAGTGTGTTTAAAGTCATTTCTGTGCCTGAACCGGGTCAAAATGGAAGCTTTTGAGTAAGCAAAACTCTGTAAAAATGGCAATTTTGGTCACTGTGAGTGTTTAAAAAGTGGTTATTCAACATGAGGCATGATCCAATTGACATTTTGAATCATTTTTGGTACAGTCCAAAAAATCAATTTTCGGATGAAAAACGATGAATCCGGACCTGTCGAACGATACCAAAATGGTCTATAATGATGAAATTTCAACATTTAATCTTTTGACTCTAAATTACTGTTGGATGTGAATTATGACTTTGTCAACTAGAATAAGCGTGTTTAAAGTCATTTCTGTGCCTGAAACGGGTCAAAATGGAAGCTTTTGAGTAAGCAAAACTCTGTAAAAATGGCAATTTTGGTCATTGTGAGGGTTTAAAAAGTTGTTATTCAACATGAGGCATGATCCAATTGACATTTTGAATCATTTTTGGTACAGTCCAAAAAATCAATTTTCGGATGAAAAACGATGACTCCGGACCTGTCGAACGATCATAAAATGGTCTATAATGATGAAATTTCAACATTTAATCTTTTGACTCTAAATTACTGTTGGAAGTGAATTATGACTTTGTCAACTAGAATAAGTGTGTTTAAAGTCATTTCTGTGCCTGAAACGGGTCAAAATGGAAGCTTTTGAGTAAGCAAAACTCTGTAAAAATGGCAGTTTTGGTCACTGTGAGGGTTTAAAAAGTGGTTATTCAACATGAGGCATGATCCAATTGACATTTTGAATCATTTTTGGTACAGTCCAAAAAATCAATTTTTGGATGAAAAACGATGACTCCGGACATGTCGAACGATCCCAAAATGGTCAATATGGATGAAATTTCAACATTTAATCTTTTGACTCTAAATTACTGTTGGATGTGAATTATGACTTTGTCAACTAGAATAAGTGTGTTTAAAGTCATTTCTGTGCCTGAAACGGGTCAAAATGGAAGCTTTTGAGTAAGCAAAACTCTGTAAAAATGGCAGTTTTGGTCACTGTGAGGGTTTAAAAAGTGGTTATTCAACATGAGGCATGATCCAATTGACATTTTGAATCATTTTTGGTACAGTCCAAAAAATCAATTTTTGGATGAAAAACGATGACTCCGGACATGTCGAACGATCCCAAAATGGTCAATATGGATGAAATTTCAACATTTAATCTTTTGACTCTAAATTACTGTTGGATGTGAATTATGACTTTGTCAACTAGAATAAGTGTGTTTAAAGTCATTTCTGTGCCTGAAACGGGTCAAAATGGAAGCTTTTGAGTAAGCAAAACTCTGTAAAAATGGCAATTTTGGTCACTGTGAGGGTTTAAAAAGTGGTTATTCAACATGAGGCATGATCCAATTGACATTTTGAATCATTTTTGGTACAGTCCAAAAAATCAATTTTCGGATGAAAAACGATGACTCCGGACCTGTCGAACGATCCCAAAATGGTCAATATTGATGAAATTTCAACATTTAATCTTTTGACTCTAAATTACTGTTGGATGTGAATTATGACTTTGTCAACTAGAATAAGTGTGTTTAAAGTCATTTCTGTGCCTGAAACGGGTCAAAATGGAAGCTTTTGAGTAAGCAAAACTCTGTAAAAATGGCAATTTTGGTCATTGTGAGGGTTTAAAAAGTGGTTATTCAACATGAGGCATGATCCAATTGACATTTTGAATCATTTTTGGTACAGTCCAAAAAATCAATTTTCGGATGAAAAACGATGACTCCGGACCTGTCGAACGATCCTAAAATGGTCTATAATGATGACATTTTAACATTTAATCTTTTGACTCTAAATTACTGTTGGAAGTGAATTATGACTTTGTCAACTAGAATAAGTGTGTTTAAAGTCATTTCTGTGCCTGAAACGGGTCAAAATGGAAGCTTTTGAGTAAGCAAAACTCTGTAAAAATGGCAGTTTTGGTCACTGTGAGGGTTTAAAAAGTGGTTATTCAACATGAGGCATGATCCAATTGACATTTTGAATCATTTTTGGTACAGTCCAAAAAAATCAATTTTTGGATGAAAAACGATGACTCCGGACCTGTCGAACGATCCCAAAATGGTCAATATGGATGAAATTTCAACATTTAATCTTTTGACTCTAAATTACTGTTGGATGTGAATTATGACTTTGTCAACTAGAATAAGTGTGTTTAAAGTCATTTCTGTGCCTGAACCGGGTCAAAATGGAAGCTTTTGAGTAAGCAAAACTCTGTAAAAATGGCAATTTTGGTCACTGTGAGTGTTTAAAAAGTGGTTATTCAACATGAGGCATGATCCAATTGACATTTTGAATCATTTTTGGTACAGTCCAAAAAATCAATTTTCGGATGAAAAACGATGAATCCGGACCTGTCGAACGATACCAAAATGGTCTATAATGATGAAATTTCAACATTTAATCTTTTGACTCTAAATTACTGTTGGATGTGAATTATGACTTTGTCAACTAGAATAAGTGTGTTTAAAGTCATTTCTGTGCCTGAAACGGGTCAAAATGGAAGCTTTTGAGTAAGCAAAACTCTGTAAAAATGGCAGTTTTGGTCACTGTGAGGGTTTAAAAAGTGGTTATTCAACATGAGGCATGATCCAATTGACATTTTGAATCATTTTTGGTACAGTCCAAAAAATCAATTTTCGGATGAAAAACGACGACTCCGGACCTGTCGAACGATCCCAAAATGGTCAATATGGATGAAATTTCAACATTTAATCTTTTGACTCTAAATTACTGTTGGATGTGAATTATGACTTTGTCAACTAGAATAAGTGTGTTTAAAGTCATTTCTGTGCCTGAAACGGGTCAAAATGGAAGCTTTTGAGTAAGCAAAACTCTGTAAAAATGGCAATTTTGGTCATTGTGAGGGTTTAAAAAGTGGTTATTCAACATGAGGCATGATCCAATTGACATTTTGAATAATTTTTGGTACAGTCCAAAAAATCAATTTTCGGATGAAAAACGATGACTCCGGACCTGTCGAACGATCATAAAATGGTCTATAATGATGACATTTCAACATTTAATCTTTTGACTCTAAATTACTGTTGGAAGTGAATTATGACTTTGTCAACTAGAATAAGTGTGTTTAAAGTCATTTCTGTGCCTGAAACGGGTCAAAATGGAAGCTTTTGAGTAAGCAAAACTCTGTAAAAATGGCAGTTTTGGTCACTGTGAGGGTTTAAAAAGTGGTTATTCAACATGAGGCATGATCCAATTGACATTTTGAATCATTTTTGGTACAGTCCAAAAAATCAATTTTCGGATGAAAAACGACGACTCCGGACCTGTCGAACGATCCCAAAATGGTCAATATGGATGAAATTTCAACATTTAATCTTTTGACTCTAAATTACTGTTGGATGTGAATTATGACTTTGTCAACTAGAATAAGTGTGTTTAAAGTCATTTCTGTGCCTGAAACGGGTCAAAATGGAAGCTTTTGAGTAAGCAAAACTCTGTAAAAATGGCAATTTTGGTCATTGTGAGGGTTTAAAAAGTGGTTATTCAACATGAGGCATGATCCAATTGACATTTTGAATCATTTTTGGTACAGTCCAAAAAATCAATTTTCGGATGAAAAACGATGACTCCGGACCTGTCGAACGATCATAAAATGGTCTATAATGATGAAATTTCAACATTTAATCTTTTGACTCTAAATTACTGTTGGAAGTGAATTATGACTTTGTCAACTAGAATAAGTGTGTTTAAAGTCATTTCTGTGCCTGAAACGGGTCAAAATGGAAGCTTTTGAGTAAGCAAAACTCTGTAAAAATGGCAGTTTTGGTCACTGTGAGGGTTTAAAAAGTGGTTATTCAACATGAGGCATGATCCAATTGACATTTTGAATCATTTTTGGTACAGTCCAAAAAAATCAATTTTTGGATGAAAAACGATGACTCCGGACCTGTCGAACGATCCCAAAATGGTCAATATGGATGAAATTTCAACATTTAATCTTTTGACTCTAAATTACTGTTGGATGTGAATTATGACTTTGTCAACTAGAATAAGTGTGTTTAAAGTCATTTCTGTGCCTGAACCGGGTCAAAATGGAAGCTTTTGAGTAAGCAAAACTCTGTAAAAATGGCAATTTTGGTCACTGTGAGTGTTTAAAAAGTGGTTATTCAACATGAGGCATGATCCAATTGACATTTTGAATCATTTTTGGTACAGTCCAAAAAATCAATTTTCGGATGAAAAACGATGAATCCGGACCTGTCGAACGATACCAAAATGGTCTATAATGATGAAATTTCAACATTTAATCTTTTGACTCTAAATTACTGTTGGATGTGAATTATGACTTTGTCAACTAGAATAAGCGTGTTTAAAGTCATTTCTGTGCCTGAAACAGGTCAAAATGGAAGCTTTTGAGTAAGCAAAACTCTGTAAAAATGGCAATTTTGGTCATTGTGAGGGTTTAAAAAGTTGTTATTCAACATGAGGCATGATCCAATTGACATTTTGAATCATTTTTGGTACAGTCCAAAAAATCAATTTTCGGATGAAAAACGATGACTCCGGACCTGTCGAACGATCATAAAATGGTCTATAATGATGAAATTTCAACATTTAATCTTTTGACTCTAAATTACTGTTGGAAGTGAATTATGACTTTGTCAACTAGAATAAGTGTGTTTAAAGTCATTTCTGTGCCTGAAACGGGTCAAAATGGAAGCTTTTGAGTAAGCAAAACTCTGTAAAAATGGCAGTTTTGGTCACTGTGAGGGTTTAAAAAGTGGTTATTCAACATGAGGCATGATCCAATTGACATTTTGAATCATTTTTGGTACAGTCCAAAAAATCAATTTTTGGATGAAAAACGATGACTCCGGACATGTCGAACGATCCCAAAATGGTCAATATGGATGAAATTTCAACATTTAATCTTTTGACTCTAAATTACTGTTGGATGTGAATTATGACTTTGTCAACTAGAATAAGTGTGTTTTAAAGTCATTTCTGTGCCTGAAACGGGTCAAAATGGAAGCTTTTGAGTAAGCAAAACTCTGTAAAAATGGCAGTTTTGGTCACTGTGAGGGTTTAAAAAGTGGTTATTCAACATGAGGCATGATCCAATTGACATTTTGAATCATTTTTGGTACAGTCCAAAAAATCAATTTTTGGATGAAAAACGATGACTCCGGACATGTCGAACGATCCCAAAATGGTCAATATGGATGAAATTTCAACATTTAATCTTTTGACTCTAAATTACTGTTGGATGTGAATTATGACTTTGTCAACTAGAATAAGTGTGTTTAAAGTCATTTCTGTGCCTGAAACGGGTCAAAATGGAAGCTTTTGAGTAAGCAAAACTCTGTAAAAATGGCAATTTTGGTCACTGTGAGGGTTTAAAAAGTGGTTATTCAACATGAGGCATGATCCAATTGACATTTTGAATCATTTTTGGTACAGTCCAAAAAATCAATTTTCGGATGAAAAACGATGACTCCGGACCTGTCGAACGATCCCAAAATGGTCAATATGGATGAAATTTCAACATTTAATCTTTTGACTCTAAATTACTGTTGGATGTGAATTATGACTTTGTCAACTAGAATAAGTGTGTTTAAAGTCATTTCTGTGCCTGAAACGGGTCAAAATGGAAGCTTTTGAGTAAGCAAAACTCTGTAAAAATGGCAATTTTGGTCATTGTGAGGGTTTAAAAAGTGGTTATTCAACATGAGGCATGATCCAATTGACATTTTGAATCATTTTTGGTACAGTCCAAAAAATCAATTTTCGGATGAAAAACGATGACTCCGGACCTGTCGAACGATCCTAAAATGGTCTATAATGATGACATTTTAACATTTAATCTTTTGACTCTAAATTACTGTTGGATGTGAATTAGGACTTTGTCAACTAAAATAAGTGTGTTTAAAGTCATTTCTGTGCCTGAAACGGGTCAAAATTGAATCTTTTGAGTAAGCAAAACTCTGTAAAAATGGCAATTTTGGTCACTGTGAGGGTTTAAAAAGTGGTTATTCAACACGAGGCACGATCCAATTGACATTTTGAATGATTTTTGGTACAGTCCAAAAAATCAATTTTCGGATGAAAAACGATGACTCCGGACCTGTCGAACGATCCCAAAATGGTCAATATGGATGAAATTTCAACATTTAATCTTTTGACTCTAAATGACTGTTGGATGTGAATTATGACTTTGTCAACTAGAATAAGTGTGTTTAAAGTCATTTCTGTGCCTGAAACGGGTCAAAATGGAAGCTTTTGAGTAAGCAAAACTCTGTAGAAATGGCAATTTTGGTCACTGTGAGGGTTTAAAAGTGGTTATTCAACATGAGGCATGATCCAAATGACATTTTGAATCATTTTTGGTACAGTCCAAAAAAATCTATTTTTGGATGAAAAACGATGACTCCGGACCTGTCGAACGATCATAAAATGGTCTATAATGATGAAATTTCAACATTTAATCTTTTGACTCTAAATTACTGTTGGATGTGAATTATGACTTTGTCAACTAGAATAAGTGTGTTTAAAGTCATTTCTGTGCCTGAAACGGGTCAAAATTGAAGCTTTTGAGTAAGCAAAACTCTGTAAAAATGGCAATTTTGGTCACTGTGAGGGTTTAAAAAGTGGTTATTCAACATGAGGCATGATCCAATTGACATTTTGAATCATTTTTGGTACAGTCCAAAAAATCAATTTTCGGATGAAAAACGATGACTCCGGACCTGTCGAACGATACCAAAATGGTCTATAATGATGAAATTTCAACATTTAATCTTTTGACTCTAAATTACTGTTGGATGTGAATTATGACTTTGTCAACTAGAATAAGTGTGTTTAAAGTCATTTCTGTGCCTGAAACGGGTCAAAATGGAAGCTTTTGAGTAAGCAAAACTCTGTAAAAATGGCAGTTTTGGTCACTGTGAGGGTTTAAAAAGTGGTTATTCAACATGAGGCATGATCCAATTGACAATTTGAATCATTTTTGGTACAGTCCAAAAAATCAATTTTCGGATGAAAAACGACGACTCCGGACCTGTCGAACGATCCCAAAATGGTCAATATGGATGAAATTTCAACATTTAATCTTTTGACTCTAAATTACTGTTGGATGTGAATTATGACTTTGTCAACTAGAATAAGTGTGTTTAAAGTCATTTCTGTGCCTGAAACGGGTCAAAATGGAAGCTTTTGAGTAAGCAAAACTCTGTAAAAATGGCAATTTTGGTCATTGTGAGGGTTTAAAAAGTGGTTATTCAACATGAGGCATGATCCAATTGACATTTTGAATCATTTTTGGTACAGTCCAAAAAATCAATTTTCGGATGAAAAACGATGACTCCGGACCTGTCGAACGATCATAAAATGGTCTATAATGATGAAATTTCAACATTTAATCTTTTGACTCTAAATTACTGTTGGAAGTGAATTATGACTTTGTCAACTAGAATAAGTGTGTTTAAAGTCATTTCTGTGCCTGAAACGGGTCAAAATGGAAGCTTTTGAGTAAGCAAAACTCTGTAAAAATGGCAATTTTGGTCACTGTGAGGGTTTAAAAAGTGGTTATTCAACATGAGGCATGATCCAATTGACATTTTGAATCATTTTTGGTACAGTCCAAAAAATCAATTTTCGGATGAAAAACGATGACTCCGGACCTGTCGAACGATCCCAAAATGGTCTATAATGATGACATTTTAACATTTAATCTTTTGACTCTAAATTACTGTTGGATGTGAATTAGGACTTTGTCAACTAAAATAAGTGTGTTTAAAGTCATTTCTGTGCCTGAAACGGGTCAAAATTGAATCTTTTGAGTAAGCAAAACTCTGTAAAAATGGCAATTTTGGTCACTGTGAGGGTTTAAAAAGTGGTTATTCAACACGAGGCACGATCCAATTGACATTTTGAATGATTTTTGGTACAGTCCAAAAAATCAATTTTCGGATGAAAAACGATGACTCCGGACCTGTCGAACGATCCCAAAATGGTCAATATGGATGAAATTTCAACATTTAATCTTTTGACTCTAAATGACTGTTGGATGTGAATTATGACTTTGTCAACTAGAATAAGTGTGTTTAAAGTCATTTCTGTGCCTGAAACGGGTCAAAATGGAAGCTTTTGAGTAAGCAAAACTCTGTAAAAATGGCAATTTTGGTCAATGTGAGGGTTTAAAAAGTGTTTATTCAACATGAGGCATGATCCAATTGACATTTTGAATCATTTTTGGTACAGTCCAAAAAATCAATTTTTGGATGAAAAACGATGACTCCGGACCTGTCGAACGATCCCAAAATGGTCTATAATGATGACATTTCAACATTTAATCTTTTGACTCTAAATGACTGTTGGATGTGAATTATGACTTTGTCAACTAAAATAAGTGTGTTTAAAGTCATTTCTTTGCCTGAAACGGGTCAAAATGGAAGCTTTTGAGTAAGCAAAACTCTGTAGAAATGGCAATTTTGGTCACTGTGAGGGTTTAAAAAGTGGTTATTCAACATGAGGCATGATCCAAATGACATTTTGAATCATTTTTGGTACAGTCCAAAAAAATCTATTTTTGGATGAAAAACGATGACTCCGGACCTGTCGAACGATCATAAAATGGTCTATAATGATGAAATTTCAACATTTAATCTTTTGACTCTAAATTACTGTTGGATGTGAATTATGACTTTGTCAACTAGAATAAGTGTGTTTAAAGTCATTTCTGTGCCTGAAACGGGTCAAAATTGAAGCTTTTGAGTAAGCAAAACTCTGTAAAAATGGCAATTTTGGTCACTGTGAGGGTTTAAAAAGTGGTTATTCAACATGAGGCATGATCCAATTGACATTTTGAATCATTTTTGGTACAGTCCAAAAAATCAATTTTCGGATGAAAAACGATGACTCCGGACCTGTCGAACGATACCAAAATGGTCTATAATGATGAAATTTCAACATTTAATCTTTTGACTCTAAATTACTGTTGGATGTGAATTATGACTTTGTCAACTAGAATAAGTGTGTTTAAAGTCATTTCTGTGCCTGAAACGGGTCAAAATGGAAGCTTTTGAGTAAGCAAAACTCTGTAAAAATGGCAATTTTGGTCACTGTGAGGGTTTAAAAAGTGGTTATTCAACATGAGGCATGATCCAATTGACATTTTGAATCATTTTTGGTACAGTCCAAAAAATCAATTTTCGGATGAAAAACGATGACTCCGGACCTGTCGAACGATACCAAAATGGTCAATATGGATGAAATTTCAACATTTAATCTTTTGACTCTAAATTACTGTTGGATGTGAATTATGACTTTGTCAACTAGAAGAAGTGTGTTTAAAGTCATTTCTGTGCCTGAAACGGGTCAAAATGGAAGCTTTTGAGTAAGCAAAACTCTGTAAAAATGGCAATTTTGGTCATTGTGAGGGTTTAAAAAGTGGTTATTCAACATGAGGCATGATCCAATTGACATTTTGAATCATTTTTGGTACAGTCCAAAAAATCAATTTTCGGATGAAAAACGATGACTCCGGACCTGTCGAACGATCATAAAATGGTCTATAATGATGAAATTTCAACATTTAATCTTTTGACTCTAAATTACTGTTGGAAGTGAATTATGACTTTGTCAACTAGAATAAGTGTGTTTAAAGTCATTTCTGTGCCTGAAACGGGTCAAAATGGAAGCTTTTGAGTAAGCAAAACTCTGTAAAAATGGCAGTTTTGGTCACAGTGAGGGTTTAAAAAGTGGTTATTCAACATGAGGCATGATCCAATTGACATTTTGAATCATTTTTGGTACAGTCCAAAAAATGAATTTTTGGATGAAAAACGATGACTCCGGACCTGTCGAACGATCCCAAAATGGTCAATATGGATGAAATTTCAACATTTAATCTTTTGACTCTAAATTACTGTTGGATGTGAATTATGACTTTGTCAACTAGAATAAGTGTGTTTAAAGTCATTTCTGTGCCTGAAACGGGTCAAAATGGAAGCTTTTGAGTAAGCAAAACTCTGTAAAAATGGCAATTTTGGTCATTGTGAGGGTTTAAAAAGTGGTTATTCAACATGAGGCATGATCCAATTGACATTTTGAATCATTTTTGGTACAGCCAAAAAAATCAATTTTCGGATGAAAAACGATGACTCCGGACCTTTCGAACGATCCCAAAATGGTCTATAATGATGACATTTTAACATTTAATCTTTTGACTCTAAATTACTGTTGGATGTGAATTAGGACTTTGTCAACTAAAATAAGTGTGTTTAAAGTCATTTCTGTGCCTGAAACGGGTCAAAATTGAATCTTTTGAGTAAGCAAAACTCTGTAAAAATGGCAATTTTGGTCACTGTGAGGGTTTAAAAAGTGGTTATTCAACACGAGGCACGATCCAATTGACATTTTGAATGATTTTTGGTACAGTCCAAAAAATCAATTTTCGGATGAAAAACGATGACTCCGGACCTGTCGAACGATCCCAAAATGGTCAATATGGATGAAATTTCAACATTTAATCTTTTGACTCTAAATTACTGTTGGATGTGAATTATGACTTTGTCAACTAGAATAAGTGTGTTTAAAGTCATTTCTGTGCCTGAACCGGGTCAAAATGGAAGCTTTTGAGTAAGCAAAACTCTGTAAAAATGGCAATTTTGGTCACTGTGAGTGTTTAAAAAGTGGTTATTCAACATGAGGCATGATCCAATTGACATTTTGAATCATTTTTGGTACAGTCCAAAAAATCAATTTTCGGATGAAAAACGATGAATCCGGACCTGTCGAACGATACCAAAATGGTCTATAATGATGAAATTTCAACATTTAATCTTTTGACTCTAAATTACTGTTGGAAGTGAATTATGACTTTGTCAACTAGAATAAGTGTGTTTAAAGTCATTTCTGTGCCTGAAACGGGTCAAAATGGAAGCTTTTGAGTAAGCAAAACTCTGTAAAAATGGCAGTTTTGGTCACTGTGAGGGTTTAAAAAGTGGTTATTCAACATGAGGCATGATCCAATTGACATTTTGAATCATTTTTGGTACAGTCCAAAAAATCAATTTTTGGATGAAAAACGATGACTCCGGACATGTCGAACGATCCCAAAATGGTCAATATGGATGAAATTTCAACATTTAATCTTTTGACTCTAAATTACTGTTGGATGTGAATTATGACTTTGTCAACTAGAATAAGCGTGTTTAAAGTCATTTCTGTGCCTGAAACGGGTCAAAATGGAAGCTTTTGAGTAAGCAAAACTCTGTAAAAATGGCAATTTTGGTCATTGTGAGGGTTTAAAAAGTGGTTATTCAACATGAGGCATGATCCAATTGACATTTTGAATCATTTTTGGTACAGTCCAAAAAATCAATTTTCGGATGAAAAACGATGACTCCGGACCTGTCGAACGATCATAAAATGGTCTATAATGATGAAATTTCAACATTTAATCTTTTGACTCTAAATTACTGTTGGAAGTGAATTATGACTTTGTCAACTAGAATAAGTGTGTTTAAAGTCATTTCTGTGCCTGAAACGGGTCAAAATGGAAGCTTTTGAGTAAGCAAAACTCTGTAAAAATGGCAATTTTGGTCACTGTGAGGGTTTAAAAAGTGGTTATTCAACATGAGGCATGATCCAATTGACATTTTGAATCATTTTTGGTACAGTCCAAAAAATCAATTTTCGGATGAAAAACGATGACTCCGGACCTGTCGAACGATACCAAAATGGTCTATAATGATGAAATTTCAACATTTAATCTTTTGACTCTAAATTACTGTTGGATGTGAATTATGACTTTGTCAACTGGAATAAGTGTGTTTAAAGTCATTTCTGTGCCTGAAACGGGTCAAAATGGAAGCTTTTGAGTTAGCAAAACTCTGTAAAAATGGCAATTTTGGTCACTGTGAGGGTTTAAAAAGTGCTTATTCAACATGAGGCATGATCCAATTGACATTTTGAATCATTTTTGGTACAGTCCAAAAAATCAATTTTCGGATGAAAAACGACGACTCCGGACCTGTCGAACGATCCCAAAATGGTCAATATGGATGAAATTTCAACATTTAATCTTTTGACTCTAAATTACTGTTGGATGTGAATTATGACTTTGTCAACTAGAATAAGTGTGTTTAAAGTCATTTCTGTGCCTGAAACGGGTCAAAATGGAAGCTTTTGAGTAAGCAAAACTCTGTAAAAATGGCAATTTTGGTCATTGTGAGGGTTTAAAAAGTGGTTATTCAACATGAGGCATGATCCAATTGACATTTTGAATCATTTTTGGTACAGTCCAAAAAATCAATTTTCGGATGAAAAACGATGACTCCGGACCTGTCGAACGATCCCAAAATGGTCTATAATGATGACATTTTAACATTTAATATTTTGACTCTAAATTACTGTTGGATGTGAATTAGGACTTTGTCAACTAAAATAAGTGTGTTTAAAGTCATTTCTGTGCCTGAAACGGGTCAAAATTGAAGCTTTTGAGTAAGCAAAACTCTGTAAAAATGGCAATTTTGGTCAATGTGAGGGTTTAAAAAGTGTTTATTCAACATGAGGCATGATCCAATTGACATTTTGAATCATTTTTGGTACAGTCCAAAAAATCAATTTTCGGATGAAAAACGATGACTCCGGACCTGTCGAACGATCCCAAAATGGTCTATAATGATGACATTTCAACATTTAATCTTTTGACTCTAAATGACTGTTGGATGTGAATTATGACTTTGTCAACTAAAATAAGTGTGTTTAAAGTCATTTCTGTGCCTGACACGGGTCAAAATGGAAGCTTTTGAGTAAGCAAAACTCTGTAGAAATGGCAATTTTGGTCACTGTGAGGGTTTAAAAAGTGGTTATTCAACATGAGGCATGATCCAAATGACATTTTGAATCATTTTTGGTACAGTCCAAAAAATCTATTTTTGGATGAAAAACGATGACTCCGGACCTGTCGAACGATCCCAAAATGGTCTATAATGATGACATTTTAACATTTAATATTTTGACTCTAAATTACTGTTGGATGTGAATTAGGACTTTGTCAACTAAAATAAGTGTGTTTAAAGTCATTTCTGTGCCTGAAACGGGTCAAAATTGAAGCTTTTGAGTAAGCAAAACTCTGTAAAAATGGCAATTTTGGTCAATGTGAGGGTTTAAAAAGTGTTTATTCAACATGAGGCATGATCCAATTGACATTTTGAATCATTTTTGGTACAGTCCAAAAAATCAATTTTCGGATGAAAAACGATGACTCCGGACCTGTCGAACGATCCCAAAATGGTCTATAATGATGACATTTCAACATTTAATCTTTTGACTCTAAATGACTGTTGGATGTGAATTATGACTTTGTCAACTAAAATAAGTGTGTTTAAAGTCATTTCTGTGCCTGACACGGGTCAAAATGGAAGCTTTTGAGTAAGCAAAACTCTGTAGAAATGGCAATTTTGGTCACTGTGAGGGTTTAAAAAGTGGTTATTCAACATGAGGCATGATCCAAATGACATTTTGAATCATTTTTGGTACAGTCCAAAAAAATCTATTTTTGGATGAAAAACGATGACTCCGGACCTGTCGAACGATCATAAAATGGTCTATAATGATGAAATTTCAACATTTAATCTTTTGACTCTAAATTACTGTTGGATGTGAATTATGACTTTGTCAACTAGAATAAGTGTGTTTAAAGTCATTTCTGTGCCTGAAACGGGTCAAAATTGAAGCTTTTGAGTAAGCAAAACTCTGTAAAAATGGCAATTTTGGTCACTGTGAGGGTTTAAAAAGTGGTTATTCAACATGAGGCATGATCCAATTGACATTTTGAATCATTTTTGGTACAGTACAAAAAATCAATTTTCGGATGAAAAACGATGACTCCGGACCTGTCGAACGATACCAAAATGGTCTATAATGATGAAATTTCAACATTTAATCTTTTGACTCTAAATTACTGTTGGATGTGAATTATGACTTTGTCAACTAGAATAAGTGTGTTTAAAGTCATTTCTGTGCCTGAAACGGGTCAAAATGGAAGCTTTTGAGTAAGCAAAACTCTGTAAAAATGGCAGTTTTGGTCACTGTGAGGGTTTAAAAAGTGGTTATTCAACATGAGGCATGATCCAATTGACATTTTGAATCATTTTTGGTACAGTCCAAAAAATCAATTTTCGGATGAAAAACGACGACTCCGGACCTGTCGAACGATCCCAAAATGGTCAATATGGATGAAATTTCAACATTTAATCTTTTGACTCTAAATTACTGTTGGATGTGAATTATGACTTTGTCAACTAGAATAAGTGTGTTTAAAGTCATTTCTGTGCCTGAAACGGGTCAAAATGGAAGCTTTTGAGTAAGCAAAACTCTGTAAAAATGGCAATTTTGGTCATTGTGAGGGTTTAAAAAGTGGTTATTCAACATGAGGCATGATCCAATTGACATTTTGAATCATTTTTGGTACAGTCCAAAAAATCAATTTTCGGATGAAAAACGATGACTCCGGACCTGTCGAACGATCATAAAATGGTCTATAATGATGAAATTTCAACATTTAATCTTTTGACTCTAAATTACTGTTGGAAGTGAATTATGACTTTGTCAACTAGAATAAGTGTGTTTAAAGTCATTTCTGTGCCTGAAACGGGTCAAAATGGAAGCTTTTGAGTAAGCAAAACTCTGTAAAAATGGCAGTTTTGGTCACTGTGAGGGTTTAAAAAGTGGTTATTCAACATGAGGCATGATCCAATTGACATTTTGAATCATTTTTGGTACAGTCCAAAAAATCAATTTTCGGATGAAAAACGACGACTCCGGACCTGTCGAACGATCCCAAAATGGTCAATATGGATGAAATTTCAACATTTAATCTTTTGACTCTAAATTACTGTTGGATGTGAATTATGACTTTGTCAACTAGAATAAGTGTGTTTAAAGTCATTTCTGTGCCTGAAACGGGTCAAAATGGAAGCTTTTGAGTAAGCAAAACTCTGTAAAAATGGCAATTTTGGTCATTGTGAGGGTTTAAAAAGTGGTTATTCAACATGAGGCATGATCCAATTGACATTTTGAATCATTTTTGGTACAGTCCAAAAAATCAATTTTCGGATGAAAAACGATGACTCCGGACCTGTCGAACGATCATAAAATGGTCTATAATGATGAAATTTCAACATTTAATCTTTTGACTCTAAATTACTGTTGGAAGTGAATTATGACTTTGTCAACTAGAATAAGTGTGTTTAAAGTCATTTCTGTGCCTGAAACGGGTCAAAATGGAAGCTTTTGAGTAAGCAAAACTCTGTAAAAATGGCAGTTTTGGTCACTGTGAGGGTTTAAAAAGTGGTTATTCAACATGAGGCATGATCCAATTGACATTTTGAATCATTTTTGGTACAGTCCAAAAAAATCAATTTTTGGATGAAAAACGATGACTCCGGACCTGTCGAACGATCCCAAAATGGTCAATATGGATGAAATTTCAACATTTAATCTTTTGACTCTAAATTACTGTTGGATGTGAATTATGACTTTGTCAACTAGAATAAGTGTGTTTAAAGTCATTTCTGTGCCTGAACCGGGTCAAAATGGAAGCTTTTGAGTAAGCAAAACTCTGTAAAAATGGCAATTTTGGTCACTGTGAGTGTTTAAAAAGTGGTTATTCAACATGAGGCATGATCCAATTGACATTTTGAATCATTTTTGGTACAGTCCAAAAAATCAATTTTCGGATGAAAAACGATGAATCCGGACCTGTCGAACGATACCAAAATGGTCTATAATGATGAAATTTCAACATTTAATCTTTTGACTCTAAATTACTGTTGGATGTGAATTATGACTTTGTCAACTAGAATAAGCGTGTTTAAAGTCATTTCTGTGCCTGAAACGGGTCAAAATGGAAGCTTTTGAGTAAGCAAAACTCTGTAAAAATGGCAATTTTGGTCATTGTGAGGGTTTAAAAAGTTGTTATTCAACATGAGGCATGATCCAATTGACATTTTGAATCATTTTTGGTACAGTCCAAAAAATCAATTTTCGGATGAAAAACGATGACTCCGGACCTGTCGAACGATCATAAAATGGTCTATAATGATGAAATTTCAACATTTAATCTTTTGACTCTAAATTACTGTTGGAAGTGAATTATGACTTTGTCAACTAGAATAAGTGTGTTTAAAGTCATTTCTGTGCCTGAAACGGGTCAAAATGGAAGCTTTTGAGTAAGCAAAACTCTGTAAAAATGGCAGTTTTGGTCACTGTGAGGGTTTAAAAAGTGGTTATTCAACATGAGGCATGATCCAATTGACATTTTGAATCATTTTTGGTACAGTCCAAAAAATCAATTTTTGGATGAAAAACGATGACTCCGGACATGTCGAACGATCCCAAAATGGTCAATATGGATGAAATTTCAACATTTAATCTTTTGACTCTAAATTACTGTTGGATGTGAATTATGACTTTGTCAACTAGAATAAGTGTGTTTAAAGTCATTTCTGTGCCTGAAACGGGTCAAAATGGAAGCTTTTGAGTAAGCAAAACTCTGTAAAAATGGCAATTTTGGTCACTGTGAGGGTTTAAAAAGTGGTTATTCAACATGAGGCATGATCCAATTGACATTTTGAATCATTTTTGGTACAGTCCAAAAAATCAATTTTCGGATGAAAAACGATGACTCCGGACCTGTCGAACGATCCCAAAATGGTCAATATGGATGAAATTTCAACATTTAATCTTTTGACTCTAAATTACTGTTGGATGTGAATTATGACTTTGTCAACTAGAATAAGTGTGTTTAAAGTCATTTCTGTGCCTGAAACGGGTCAAAATGGAAGCTTTTGAGTAAGCAAAACTCTGTAAAAATGGCAATTTTGGTCATTGTGAGGGTTTAAAAAGTGGTTATTCAACATGAGGCATGATCCAATTGACATTTTGAATCATTTTTGGTACAGTCCAAAAAATCAATTTTCGGATGAAAAACGATGACTCCGGACCTGTCGAACGATCATAAAATGGTCTATAATGATGAAATTTCAACATTTAATCTTTTGACTCTAAATTACTGTTGGAAGTGAATTATGACTTTGTCAACTAGAATAAGTGTGTTTAAAGTCATTTCTGTGCCTGAAACGGGTCAAAATGGAAGCTTTTG
The DNA here is from genome assembly GCF_964263255.1 of Lissotriton vulgaris. Taxonomy (NCBI): domain Eukaryota; kingdom Metazoa; phylum Chordata; class Amphibia; order Caudata; family Salamandridae; genus Lissotriton; species Lissotriton vulgaris. The sequence continues at coordinate 189,233 of NW_028241802.1, forward strand.
AGTAAGCAAAACTCTGTAAAAATGGCAGTTTTGGTCACAGTGAGGGTTTAAAAAGTGGTTATTCAACATGAGGCATGATCCAATTGACATTTTGAATCATTTTTGGTACAGTCCAAAAAATGAATTTTTGGATGAAAAACGATGACTCCGGACCTGTCGAACGATCCCAAAATGGTCAATATGGATGAAATTTCAACATTTAATCTTTTGACTCTAAATTACTGTTGGATGTGAATTATGACTTTGTCAACTAGAATAAGTGTGTTTAAAGTCATTTCTGTGCCTGAAACGGGTCAAAATGGAAGCTTTTGAGTAAGCAAAACTCTGTAAAAATGGCAATTTTGGTCATTGTGAGGGTTTAAAAAGTGGTTATTCAACATGAGGCATGATCCAATTGACATTTTGAATCATTTTTGGTACAGCCAAAAAAATCAATTTTCGGATGAAAAACGATGACTCCGGACCTTTCGAACGATCCCAAAATGGTCTATAATGATGACATTTTAACATTTAATCTTTTGACTCTAAATTACTGTTGGATGTGAATTAGGACTTTGTCAACTAAAATAAGTGTGTTTAAAGTCATTTCTGTGCCTGAAACGGGTCAAAATTGAATCTTTTGAGTAAGCAAAACTCTGTAAAAATGGCAATTTTGGTCACTGTGAGGGTTTAAAAAGTGGTTATTCAACACGAGGCACGATCCAATTGACATTTTGAATGATTTTTGGTACAGTCCAAAAAATCAATTTTCGGATGAAAAACGATGACTCCGGACCTGTCGAACGATCCCAAAATGGTCAATATGGATGAAATTTCAACATTTAATCTTTTGACTCTAAATTACTGTTGGATGTGAATTATGACTTTGTCAACTAGAATAAGTGTGTTTAAAGTCATTTCTGTGCCTGAACCGGGTCAAAATGGAAGCTTTTGAGTAAGCAAAACTCTGTAAAAATGGCAATTTTGGTCACTGTGAGTGTTTAAAAAGTGGTTATTCAACATGAGGCATGATCCAATTGACATTTTGAATCATTTTTGGTACAGTCCAAAAAATCAATTTTCGGATGAAAAACGATGAATCCGGACCTGTCGAACGATACCAAAATGGTCTATAATGATGAAATTTCAACATTTAATCTTTTGACTCTAAATTACTGTTGGAAGTGAATTATGACTTTGTCAACTAGAATAAGTGTGTTTAAAGTCATTTCTGTGCCTGAAACGGGTCAAAATGGAAGCTTTTGAGTAAGCAAAACTCTGTAAAAATGGCAGTTTTGGTCACTGTGAGGGTTTAAAAAGTGGTTATTCAACATGAGGCATGATCCAATTGACATTTTGAATCATTTTTGGTACAGTCCAAAAAATCAATTTTTGGATGAAAAACGATGACTCCGGACATGTCGAACGATCCCAAAATGGTCAATATGGATGAAATTTCAACATTTAATCTTTTGACTCTAAATTACTGTTGGATGTGAATTATGACTTTGTCAACTAGAATAAGCGTGTTTAAAGTCATTTCTGTGCCTGAAACGGGTCAAAATGGAAGCTTTTGAGTAAGCAAAACTCTGTAAAAATGGCAATTTTGGTCATTGTGAGGGTTTAAAAAGTGGTTATTCAACATGAGGCATGATCCAATTGACATTTTGAATCATTTTTGGTACAGTCCAAAAAATCAATTTTCGGATGAAAAACGATGACTCCGGACCTGTCGAACGATCATAAAATGGTCTATAATGATGAAATTTCAACATTTAATCTTTTGACTCTAAATTACTGTTGGAAGTGAATTATGACTTTGTCAACTAGAATAAGTGTGTTTAAAGTCATTTCTGTGCCTGAAACGGGTCAAAATGGAAGCTTTTGAGTAAGCAAAACTCTGTAAAAATGGCAGTTTTGGTCACTGTGAGGGTTTAAAAAGTGGTTATTCAACATGAGGCATGATCCAATTGACATTTTGAATCATTTTTGGTACAGTCCAAAAAATCAATTTTTGGATGAAAAACGATGACTCCGGACATGTCGAACGATCCCAAAATGGTCAATATGGATGAAATTTCAACATTTAATCTTTTGACTCTAAATTACTGTTGGATGTGAATTATGACTTTGTCAACTAGAATAAGTGTGTTTAAAGTCATTTCTGTGCCTGAAACGGGTCAAAATGGAAGCTTTTGAGTAAGCAAAACTCTGTAAAAATGGCAATTTTGGTCACTGTGAGGGTTTAAAAAGTGGTTATTCAACATGAGGCATGATCCAATTGACATTTTGAATCATTTTTGGTACAGTCCAAAAAATCAATTTTCGGATGAAAAACGATGACTCCGGACCTGTCGAACGATACCAAAATGGTCTATAATGATGAAATTTCAACATTTAATCTTTTGACTCTAAATTACTGTTGGATGTGAATTATGACTTTGTCAACTGGAATAAGTGTGTTTAAAGTCATTTCTGTGCCTGAAACGGGTCAAAATGGAAGCTTTTGAGTTAGCAAAACTCTGTAAAAATGGCAATTTTGGTCACTGTGAGGGTTTAAAAAGTGCTTATTCAACATGAGGCATGATCCAATTGACATTTTGAATCATTTTTGGTACAGTCCAAAAAATCAATTTTCGGATGAAAAACGACGACTCCGGACCTGTCGAACGATCCCAAAATGGTCAATATGGATGAAATTTCAACATTTAATCTTTTGACTCTAAATTACTGTTGGATGTGAATTATGACTTTGTCAACTAGAATAAGTGTGTTTAAAGTCATTTCTGTGCCTGAAACGGGTCAAAATGGAAGCTTTTGAGTAAGCAAAACTCTGTAAAAATGGCAATTTTGGTCATTGTGAGGGTTTAAAAAGTGGTTATTCAACATGAGGCATGATCCAATTGACATTTTGAATCATTTTTGGTACAGTCCAAAAAATCAATTTTCGGATGAAAAACGATGACTCCGGACCTGTCGAACGATCCCAAAATGGTCTATAATGATGACATTTTAACATTTAATATTTTGACTCTAAATTACTGTTGGATGTGAATTAGGACTTTGTCAACTAAAATAAGTGTGTTTAAAGTCATTTCTGTGCCTGAAACGGGTCAAAATTGAAGCTTTTGAGTAAGCAAAACTCTGTAAAAATGGCAATTTTGGTCAATGTGAGGGTTTAAAAAGTGTTTATTCAACATGAGGCATGATCCAATTGACATTTTGAATCATTTTTGGTACAGTCCAAAAAATCAATTTTCGGATGAAAAACGATGACTCCGGACCTGTCGAACGATCCCAAAATGGTCTATAATGATGACATTTCAACATTTAATCTTTTGACTCTAAATGACTGTTGGATGTGAATTATGACTTTGTCAACTAAAATAAGTGTGTTTAAAGTCATTTCTGTGCCTGACACGGGTCAAAATGGAAGCTTTTGAGTAAGCAAAACTCTGTAGAAATGGCAATTTTGGTCACTGTGAGGGTTTAAAAAGTGGTTATTCAACATGAGGCATGATCCAAATGACATTTTGAATCATTTTTGGTACAGTCCAAAAAATCTATTTTTGGATGAAAAACGATGACTCCGGACCTGTCGAACGATCCCAAAATGGTCTATAATGATGACATTTTAACATTTAATATTTTGACTCTAAATTACTGTTGGATGTGAATTAGGACTTTGTCAACTAAAATAAGTGTGTTTAAAGTCATTTCTGTGCCTGAAACGGGTCAAAATTGAAGCTTTTGAGTAAGCAAAACTCTGTAAAAATGGCAATTTTGGTCAATGTGAGGGTTTAAAAAGTGTTTATTCAACATGAGGCATGATCCAATTGACATTTTGAATCATTTTTGGTACAGTCCAAAAAATCAATTTTCGGATGAAAAACGATGACTCCGGACCTGTCGAACGATCCCAAAATGGTCTATAATGATGACATTTCAACATTTAATCTTTTGACTCTAAATGACTGTTGGATGTGAATTATGACTTTGTCAACTAAAATAAGTGTGTTTAAAGTCATTTCTGTGCCTGACACGGGTCAAAATGGAAGCTTTTGAGTAAGCAAAACTCTGTAGAAATGGCAATTTTGGTCACTGTGAGGGTTTAAAAAGTGGTTATTCAACATGAGGCATGATCCAAATGACATTTTGAATCATTTTTGGTACAGTCCAAAAAAATCTATTTTTGGATGAAAAACGATGACTCCGGACCTGTCGAACGATCATAAAATGGTCTATAATGATGAAATTTCAACATTTAATCTTTTGACTCTAAATTACTGTTGGATGTGAATTATGACTTTGTCAACTAGAATAAGTGTGTTTAAAGTCATTTCTGTGCCTGAAACGGGTCAAAATTGAAGCTTTTGAGTAAGCAAAACTCTGTAAAAATGGCAATTTTGGTCACTGTGAGGGTTTAAAAAGTGGTTATTCAACATGAGGCATGATCCAATTGACATTTTGAATCATTTTTGGTACAGTACAAAAAATCAATTTTCGGATGAAAAACGATGACTCCGGACCTGTCGAACGATACCAAAATGGTCTATAATGATGAAATTTCAACATTTAATCTTTTGACTCTAAATTACTGTTGGATGTGAATTATGACTTTGTCAACTAGAATAAGTGTGTTTAAAGTCATTTCTGTGCCTGAAACGGGTCAAAATGGAAGCTTTTGAGTAAGCAAAACTCTGTAAAAATGGCAGTTTTGGTCACTGTGAGGGTTTAAAAAGTGGTTATTCAACATGAGGCATGATCCAATTGACATTTTGAATCATTTTTGGTACAGTCCAAAAAATCAATTTTCGGATGAAAAACGACGACTCCGGACCTGTCGAACGATCCCAAAATGGTCAATATGGATGAAATTTCAACATTTAATCTTTTGACTCTAAATTACTGTTGGATGTGAATTATGACTTTGTCAACTAGAATAAGTGTGTTTAAAGTCATTTCTGTGCCTGAAACGGGTCAAAATGGAAGCTTTTGAGTAAGCAAAACTCTGTAAAAATGGCAATTTTGGTCATTGTGAGGGTTTAAAAAGTGGTTATTCAACATGAGGCATGATCCAATTGACATTTTGAATCATTTTTGGTACAGTCCAAAAAATCAATTTTCGGATGAAAAACGATGACTCCGGACCTGTCGAACGATCATAAAATGGTCTATAATGATGAAATTTCAACATTTAATCTTTTGACTCTAAATTACTGTTGGAAGTGAATTATGACTTTGTCAACTAGAATAAGTGTGTTTAAAGTCATTTCTGTGCCTGAAACGGGTCAAAATGGAAGCTTTTGAGTAAGCAAAACTCTGTAAAAATGGCAGTTTTGGTCACTGTGAGGGTTTAAAAAGTGGTTATTCAACATGAGGCATGATCCAATTGACATTTTGAATCATTTTTGGTACAGTCCAAAAAATCAATTTTCGGATGAAAAACGACGACTCCGGACCTGTCGAACGATCCCAAAATGGTCAATATGGATGAAATTTCAACATTTAATCTTTTGACTCTAAATTACTGTTGGATGTGAATTATGACTTTGTCAACTAGAATAAGTGTGTTTAAAGTCATTTCTGTGCCTGAAACGGGTCAAAATGGAAGCTTTTGAGTAAGCAAAACTCTGTAAAAATGGCAATTTTGGTCATTGTGAGGGTTTAAAAAGTGGTTATTCAACATGAGGCATGATCCAATTGACATTTTGAATCATTTTTGGTACAGTCCAAAAAATCAATTTTCGGATGAAAAACGATGACTCCGGACCTGTCGAACGATCATAAAATGGTCTATAATGATGAAATTTCAACATTTAATCTTTTGACTCTAAATTACTGTTGGAAGTGAATTATGACTTTGTCAACTAGAATAAGTGTGTTTAAAGTCATTTCTGTGCCTGAAACGGGTCAAAATGGAAGCTTTTGAGTAAGCAAAACTCTGTAAAAATGGCAGTTTTGGTCACTGTGAGGGTTTAAAAAGTGGTTATTCAACATGAGGCATGATCCAATTGACATTTTGAATCATTTTTGGTACAGTCCAAAAAAATCAATTTTTGGATGAAAAACGATGACTCCGGACCTGTCGAACGATCCCAAAATGGTCAATATGGATGAAATTTCAACATTTAATCTTTTGACTCTAAATTACTGTTGGATGTGAATTATGACTTTGTCAACTAGAATAAGTGTGTTTAAAGTCATTTCTGTGCCTGAACCGGGTCAAAATGGAAGCTTTTGAGTAAGCAAAACTCTGTAAAAATGGCAATTTTGGTCACTGTGAGTGTTTAAAAAGTGGTTATTCAACATGAGGCATGATCCAATTGACATTTTGAATCATTTTTGGTACAGTCCAAAAAATCAATTTTCGGATGAAAAACGATGAATCCGGACCTGTCGAACGATACCAAAATGGTCTATAATGATGAAATTTCAACATTTAATCTTTTGACTCTAAATTACTGTTGGATGTGAATTATGACTTTGTCAACTAGAATAAGCGTGTTTAAAGTCATTTCTGTGCCTGAAACGGGTCAAAATGGAAGCTTTTGAGTAAGCAAAACTCTGTAAAAATGGCAATTTTGGTCATTGTGAGGGTTTAAAAAGTTGTTATTCAACATGAGGCATGATCCAATTGACATTTTGAATCATTTTTGGTACAGTCCAAAAAATCAATTTTCGGATGAAAAACGATGACTCCGGACCTGTCGAACGATCATAAAATGGTCTATAATGATGAAATTTCAACATTTAATCTTTTGACTCTAAATTACTGTTGGAAGTGAATTATGACTTTGTCAACTAGAATAAGTGTGTTTAAAGTCATTTCTGTGCCTGAAACGGGTCAAAATGGAAGCTTTTGAGTAAGCAAAACTCTGTAAAAATGGCAGTTTTGGTCACTGTGAGGGTTTAAAAAGTGGTTATTCAACATGAGGCATGATCCAATTGACATTTTGAATCATTTTTGGTACAGTCCAAAAAATCAATTTTTGGATGAAAAACGATGACTCCGGACATGTCGAACGATCCCAAAATGGTCAATATGGATGAAATTTCAACATTTAATCTTTTGACTCTAAATTACTGTTGGATGTGAATTATGACTTTGTCAACTAGAATAAGTGTGTTTAAAGTCATTTCTGTGCCTGAAACGGGTCAAAATGGAAGCTTTTGAGTAAGCAAAACTCTGTAAAAATGGCAATTTTGGTCACTGTGAGGGTTTAAAAAGTGGTTATTCAACATGAGGCATGATCCAATTGACATTTTGAATCATTTTTGGTACAGTCCAAAAAATCAATTTTCGGATGAAAAACGATGACTCCGGACCTGTCGAACGATCCCAAAATGGTCAATATGGATGAAATTTCAACATTTAATCTTTTGACTCTAAATTACTGTTGGATGTGAATTATGACTTTGTCAACTAGAATAAGTGTGTTTAAAGTCATTTCTGTGCCTGAAACGGGTCAAAATGGAAGCTTTTGAGTAAGCAAAACTCTGTAAAAATGGCAATTTTGGTCATTGTGAGGGTTTAAAAAGTGGTTATTCAACATGAGGCATGATCCAATTGACATTTTGAATCATTTTTGGTACAGTCCAAAAAATCAATTTTCGGATGAAAAACGATGATTCCGGACCTGTCGAACGATCCCAAAATGGTCTATAATGATGACATTTTAACATTTAATCTTTTGACTCTAAATTACTGTTGGATGTGAATTAGGACTTTGTCAACTAAAATAAGTGTGTTTAAAGTCATTTCTGTGCCTGAAACGGGTCAAAATTGAATCTTTTGAGTAAGCAAAACTCTGTAAAAATGGCAATTTTGGTCACTGTGAGGGTTTAAAAAGTGGTTATTCAACACGAGGCACGATCCAATTGACATTTTGAATGATTTTTGGTACAGTCCAAAAAATCAATTTTCGGATGAAAAACGATGACTCCGGACCTGTCGAACGATCCCAAAATGGTCTATAATGATGACATTTCAACATTTAATCTTTTGACTCTAAATGACTGTTGGATGTGAATTATGACTTTGTCAACTAAAATAAGTGTGTTTAAAGTCATTTCTGTGCCTGAAACGGGTCAAAATGGAAGCTTTTGAGTAAGCAAAACTCTGTAGAAATGGCAATTTTGGTCACTGTGAGGGTTTAAAAAGTGGTTATTCAACATGAGGCATGATCCAAATGACATTTTGAATCATTTTTGGTACAGTCCAAAAAAATCTATTTTTGGATGAAAAACGATGACTCCGGACCTGTCGAACGATCATAAAATGGTCTATAATGATGAAATTTCAACATTTAATCTTTTGACTCTAAATTACTGTTGGATGTGAATTATGACTTTGTCAACTAGAATAAGTGTGTTTAAAGTCATTTCTGTGCCTGAAACGGGTCAAAATTGAAGCTTTTGAGTAAGCAAAACTCTGTAAAAATGGCAATTTTGGTCACTGTGAGGGTTTAAAAAGTGGTTATTCAACATGAGGCATGATCCAATTGACATTTTGAATCATTTTTGGTACAGTCCAAAAAATCAATTTTCGGATGAAAAACGATGACTCCGGACCTGTCGAACGATACCAAAATGGTCTATAATGATGAAATTTCAACATTTAATCTTTTGACTCTAAATTACTGTTGGATGTGAATTATGACTTTGTCAACTAGAATAAGTGTGTTTAAAGTCATTTCTGTGCCTGAAACGGGTCAAAATGGAAGCTTTTGAGTAAGCAAAACTCTGTAAAAATGGCAGTTTTGGTCACTGTGAGGGTTTAAAAAGTGGTTATTCAACATGAGGCATGATCCAATTGACATTTTGAATCATTTTTGGTACAGTCCAAAAAATCAATTTTCGGATGAAAAACGACGACTCCGGACCTGTCGAACGATCCCAAAATGGTCAATATGGATGAAATTTCAACATTTAATCTTTTGACTCTAAATTACTGTTGGATGTGAATTATGACTTTGTCAACTAGAATAAGTGTGTTTAAAGTCATTTCTGTGCCTGAAACGGGTCAAAATGGAAGCTTTTGAGTAAGCAAAACTCTGTAAAAATGGCAATTTTGGTCACTGTGAGGGTTTAAAAAGTGGTTATTCAACATGAGGCATGATCCAATTGACATTTTGAATCATTTTTGGTACAGTCCAAAAAATCAATTTTCGGATGAAAAACGGTGACTCCGGACCTGTCGAACGATACCAAAATGGTCTATAATGATGAAATTTCAACATTTAATCTTTTGACTCTAAATTACTGTTGGATGTGAATTATGACTTTGTCAACTAGAATAAGTGTGTTTAAAGTCATTTCTGTGCCTGAAACGGGTCAAAATGGAAGCTTTTGAGTAAGCAAAACTCTGTAAAAATGGCAGTTTTGGTCACTGTGAGGGTTTAAAAAGTGGTTATTCAACATGAGGCATGATCCAATTGACATTTTGAATCATTTTTGGTACAGTCCAAAAAATCAATTTTCGGATGAAAAACGACGACTCCGGACCTGTCGAACGATCCCAAAATGGTCAATATGGATGAAATTTCAACATTTAATCTTTTGACTCTAAATTACTGTTGGATGTGAATTATGACTTTGTCAACTAGAATAAGTGTGTTTAAAGTCATTTCAGTGCCTGAAACGGGTCAAAATGTAAGCTTTTGAGTAAGCAAAACTCTGTAAAAATGGCAATTTTGGTCATTGTGAGGGTTTAAAAAGTGGTTATTCAACATGAGGCATGATCCAATTGACATTTTGAATCATTTTTGGTACAGTCCAAAAAATCAATTTTCGGATGAAAAACGATGACTCCGGACCTGTCGAACGATCATAAAATGGTCTATAATGATGAAATTTCAACATTTAATCTTTTGACTCTAAATTACTGTTGGAAGTGAATTATGACTTTGTCAACTAGAATAAGTGTGTTTAAAGTCATTTCTGTGCCTGAAACGGGTCAAAATGGAAGCTTTTGAGTAAGCAAAACTCTGTAAAAATGGCAGTTTTGGTCACTGTGAGGGTTTAAAAAGTGGTTATTCAACATGAGGCATGATCCAATTGACATTTTGAATCATTTTTGGTACAGTCCAAAAAATCAATTTTTGGATGAAAAACGATGACTCCGGACCTGTCGAACGATCCCAAAATGGTCAATATGGATGAAATTTCAACATTTAATCTTTTGACTCTAAATTACTGTTGGATGTGAATTATGACTTTGTCAACTAGAATAAGTGTGTTTAAAGTCATTTCTGTGCCTGAAACGGGTCAAAATGGAAGCTTTTGAGTAAGCAAAACTCTGTAAAAATGGCAATTTTGGTCATTGTGAGGGTTTAAAAAGTGGTTATTCAACATGAGGCATGATCCAATTGACATTTTGAATCATTTTTGGTACAGTCCAAAAAATCAATTTTCGGATGAAAAACGATGACTCCGGACCTGTCGAACGATCCCAAAATGGTCTATAATGATGACATTTTAACATTTAATCTTTTGACTCTAAATTACTGTTGGATGTGAATTAGGACTTTGTCAACTAAAATAAGTGTGTTTAAAGTCATTTCTGTGCCTGAAACGGGTCAAAATTGAATCTTTTGAGTAAGCAAAACTCTGTAAAAATGGCAATTTTGGTCACTGTGAGGGTTTAAAAAGTGGTTATTCAACACGAGGCACGATCCAATTGACATTTTGAATGATTTTTGGTACAGTCCAAAAAATCAATTTTCGGATGAAAAACGATGACTCCGGACCTGTCGAACGATCCCAAAATGGTCAATATGGATGAAATTTCAACATTTAATCTTTTGACTCTAAATTACTGTTGGATGTGAATTATGACTTTGTCAACTAGAATAAGTGTGTTTAAAGTCATTTCTGTGCCTGAACCGGGTCAAAATGGAAGCTTTTGAGTAAGCAAAACTCTGTAAAAATGGCAATTTTGGTCACTGTGAGTGTTTAAAAAGTGGTTATTCAACATGAGGCATGATCCAATTGATATTTTGAATCATTTTTGGTACAGTCCAAAAAATCAATTTTCGGATGAAAAACGATGAATCCGGACCTGTCGAACGATACCAAAATGGTCTATAATGATGAAATTTCAACATTTAATCTTTTGACTCTAAATTACTGTTGGATGTGAATTATGACTTTGTCAACTAGAATAAGTGTGTTTAAAGTCATTTCTGTGCCTGAAACGGGTCAAAATGGAAGCTTTTGAGTAAGCAAAACTCTGTAAAAATGGCAGTTTTGGTCACTGTGAGGGTTTAAAAAGTGGTTATTCAACATGAGGCATGATCCAATTGACATTTTGAATCATTTTTGGTACAGTCCAAAAAATCAATTTTCGGATGAAAAACGACGACTCCGGACCTGTCGAACGATCCCAAAATGGTCAATATGGATGAAATTTCAACATTTAATCTTTTGACCCTAAATTACTGTTGGATGTGAATTATGACTTTGTCAACTAGAATAAGCGTGTTTAAAGTCATTTCTGTGCCTGAAACGGGTCAAAATGGAAGCTTTTGAGTAAGCAAAACTCTGTAAAAATGGCAATTTTGGTCATTGTGAGGGTTTAAAAAGTGGTTATTCAACATGAGGCATGATCCAATTGACATTTTGAATCATTTTTGGTACAGTCCAAAAAATCAATTTTCGGATGAAAAACGATGACTCCGGACCTGTCGAACGATCATAAAATGGTCTATAATGATGAAATTTCAACATTTAATCTTTTGACTCTAAATTACTGTTGGAAGTGAATTATGACTTTGTCAACTAGAATAAGTGTGTTTAAAGTCATTTCTGTGCCTGAAACGGGTCAAAATGGAAGCTTTTGAGTAAGCAAAACTCTGTAAAAATGGCAGTTTTGGTCACTGTGAGGGTTTAAAAAGTGGTTATTCAACATGAGGCATGATCCAATAGACATTTTGAATCATTTTTGGTACAGTCCAAAAAATCAATTTTTGGATGAAAAACGATGACTCCGGACATGTCGAACGATCCCAAAATGGTCAATATGGATGAAATTTCAACATTTAATCTTTTGACTCTAAATTACTGTTGGATGTGAATTATGACTTTGTCAACTAGAATAAGTGTGTTTAAAGTCATTTCTGTGCCTGAAACGGGTCAAAATGGAAGCTTTTGAGTAAGCAAAACTCTGTAAAAATGGCAATTTTGGTCACTGTGAGGGTTTAAAAAGTGGTTATTCAACATGAGGCATGATCCAATTGACATTTTGAATCATTTTTGGTACAGTCCAAAAAATCAATTTTCGGATGAAAAACGATGACTCCGGACCTGTCGAACGATACCAAAATGGTCTATAATGATGAAATTTCAACATTTAATCTTTTGACTCTAAATTACTGTTGGATGTGAATTATGACTTTGTCAACTGGAATAAGTGTGTTTAAAGTCATTTCTGTGCCTGAAACGGGTCAAAATGGAAGCTTTTGAGTTAGCAAAACTCTGTAAAAATTGCAATTTTGGTCACTGTGAGGGTTTAAAAAGTGCTTATTCAACATGAGGCATGATCCAATTGACATTTTGAATCATTTTTGGTACAGTCCAAAAAATCAATTTTCGGATGAAAAACGACGACTCCGGACCTGTCGAACGATCCCAAAATGGTCAATATGGATGAAATTTCAACATTTAATCTTTTGACTCTAAATTACTGTTGGATGTGAATTATGACTTTGTCAACTAGAATAAGTGTGTTTAAAGTCATTTCTGTGCCTGAAAAAGGTCAAAATGGAAGCTTTTGAGTAAGCAAAACTCTGTAAAAATGGCAATTTTGGTCATTGTGAGGGTTTAAAAAGTGGTTATTCAACATGAGGCATGATCCAATTGACATTTTGAATCATTTTTGGTACAGTCCAAAAAATCAATTTTCGGATGAAAAACGATGACTCCGGACCTGTCGAACGATCCCAAAATGGTCTATAATGATGACATTTTAACATTTAATCTTTTGACTCTAAATTACTGTTGGATGTGAATTAGGACTTTGTCAACTAAAATAAGTGTGTTTAAAGTCATTTCTGTGCCTGAAACGGGTCAAAATTGAATCTTTTGAGTAAGCAAAACTCTGTAAAAATGGCAATTTTGGTCACTGTGAGGGTTTAAAAAGTGGTTATTCAACACGAGGCACGATCCAATTGACATTTTGAATGATTTTTGGTACAGTCCAAAAAATCAATTTTCGGATGAAAAACGATGACTCCGGACCTGTCGAACGATCCCAAAATGGTCAATATGGATGAAATTTCAACATTTAATCTTTTGACTCTAAATGACTGTTGGATGTGAATTATGACTTTGTCAACTAGAATAAGTGTGTTTAAAGTCATTTCTGTGCCTGAAACGGGTCAAAATGGAAGCTTTTGAGTAAGCAAAACTCTGTAAAAATGGCAATTTTGGTCAATGTGAGGGTTTAAAAAGTGTTTATTCAACATGAGGCATGATCCAATTGACATTTTGAATCATTTTTGGTACAGTCCAAAAAATCAATTTTCGGATGAAAAACGATGACTCCGGACCTGTCGAACGATCATAAAATGGTCTATAATGATGAAATTTCAACATTTAATCTTTTGACTCTAAATTACTGTTGGAAGTGAACTATGACTTTGTCAACTAGAATAAGTGTGTTTAAAGTCATTTCTGTGCCTGAAACGGGTCAAAATGGAAGCTTTTGAGTAAGCAAAACTCTGTAAAAATGGCAGTTTTGGTCACTGTGAGGGTTTAAAAAGTGGTTATTCAACATGAGGCATGATCCAATTGACATTTTGAATCATTTTTGGTACAGTCCAAAAAATCAATTTTCGGATGAAAAACGACGACTCCGGACCTGTCGAACGATCCCAAAATGGTCAATATGGATGAAATTTCAACATTTAATCTTTTGACTCTAAATTACTGTTGGATGTGAATTATGACTTTGTCAACTAGAATAAGTGTGTTTAAAGTCATTTCTGTGCCTGAAACGGGTCAAAATGGAAGCTTTTGAGTAAGCAAAACTCTGTAAAAATGGCAGTTTTGGTCACTGTGAGGGTTTAAAAAGTGGTTATTCAACATGAGGCATGATCCAATTGACATTTTGAATCATTTTTGGTACAGTCCAAAAAAATCAATTTTTGGATGAAAAACGATGACTCCGGACCTGTCGAACGATCCCAAAATGGTCAATATGGATGAAATTTCAACATTTAATCTTTTGACTCTAAATTACTGTTGGATGTGAATTATGACTTTGTCAACTAGAATAAGTGTGTTTAAAGTCATTTCTGTGCCTGAACCGGGTCAAAATGGAAGCTTTTGAGTAAGCAAAACTCTGTAAAAATGGCAATTTTGGTCACTGTGAGTGTTTAAAAAGTGGTTATTCAACATGAGGCATGATCCAATTGACATTTTGAATCATTTTTGGTACAGTCAAAAAAATCAATTTTCGGATGAAAAACGATGAATCCGGACCTGTCGAACGATACCAAAATGGTCTATAATGATGAAATTTCAACATTTAATCTTTTGACTCTAAATTACTGTTGGATGTGAATTATGACTTTGTCAACTAGAATAAGCGTGTTTAAAGTCATTTCTGTGCCTGAAACGGGTCAAAATGGAAGCTTTTGAGTAAGCAAAACTCTGTAAAAATGGCAATTTTGGTCATTGTGAGGGTTTAAAAAGTGGTTATTCAACATGAGGCATGATCCAATTGACATTTTGAATCATTTTTGGTACAGTCCAAAAAATCAATTTTCGGATGAAAAACGATGACTCCGGACCTGTCGAACGATCATAAAATGGTCTATAATGATGAAATTTCAACATTTAATCTTTTGACTCTAAATTACTGTTGGAAGTGAATTATGACTTTGTCAACTAGAATAAGTGTGTTTAAAGTCATTTCTGTGCCTGAAACGGGTCAAAATGGAAGCTTTTGAGTAAGCAAAACTCTGTAAAAATGGCAGTTTTGGTCACTGTGAGGGTTTAAAAAGTGGTTATTCAACATGAGGCATGATCCAATTGACATTTTGAATCATTTTTGGTACAGTCCAAAAAATCAATTTTTGGATGAAAAACGATGACTCCGGACATGTCGAACGATCCCAAAATGGTCAATATGGATGAAATTTCAACATTTAATCTTTTGACTCTAAATTACTGTTGGATGTGAATTATGACTTTGTCAACTAGAATAAGTGTGTTTAAAGTCATTTCTGTGCCTGAAACGGGTCAAAATGGAAGCTTTTGAGTAAGCAAAACTCTGTAAAAATGGCAATTTTGGTCACTGTGAGGGTTTAAAAAGTGGTTATTCAACATGAGGCATGATCCAATTGACATTTTGAATCATTTTTGGTACAGTCCAAAAAATCAATTTTCGGATGAAAAACGATGACTCCGGACCTGTCGAACGATCCCAAAATGGTCAATATGGATGAAATTTCAACATTTAATCTTTTGACTCTAAATTACTGTTGGATGTGAATTATGACTTTGTCAACTAGAATAAGTGTGTTTAAAGTCATTTCTGTGCCTGAAACGGGTCAAAATGGAAGCTTTTGAGTATGCAAAACTCTGTAAAAATGGCAATTTTGGTCATTGTGAGGGTTTAAAAAGTGGTTATTCAACATGAGGCATGATCCAATTGACATTTTGAATCATTTTTGGTACAGTCCAAAAAATCAATTTTCGGATGAAAAACGATGACTCCGGACCTGTCGAACGATCCCAAAATGGTCTATAATGATGACATTTTAACATTTAATCTTTTGACTCTAAATTACTGTTGGATGTGAATTAGGACTTTGTCAACTAAAATAAGTGTGTTTAAAGTCATTTCTGTGCCTGAAACGGGTCAAAATTGAATCTTTTGAGTAAGCAAAACTCTGTAAAAATGGCAATTTTGGTCACTGTGAGGGTTTAAAAAGTGGTTATTCAACACGAGGCACGATCCAATTGACATTTTGAATGATTTTTGGTACAGTCCAAAAAATCAATTTTCGGATGAAAAACGATGACTCCGGACCTGTCGAACGATCCCAAAATGGTCAATATGGATGAAATTTCAACATTTAATCTTTTGACTCTAAATGACTGTTGGATGTGAATTATGACTTTGTCAACTAGAATAAGTGTGTTTAAAGTCATTTCTGTGCCGGAAACGGGTCAAAATGGAAGCTTTTGAGTAAGCAAAACTCTGTAAAAATGGCAATTTTGGTCAATGTGAGGGTTTAAAAAGTGTTTATTCAACATGAGGCATGATCCAATTGACATTTTGAATCATTTTTGGTACAGTCCAAAAAATCAATTTTTGGATGAAAAACGATGACTCCGGACCTGTCGAACGATCCCAAAATGGTCTATATTGATGACATTTCAACATTTAATCTTTTGACTCTAAATGACTGTTGGATGTGAATTATGACTTTGTCAACTAAAATAAGTGTGTTTAAAGTCATTTCTGTGCCTGAAACGGGTCAAAATGGAAGCTTTTGAGTAAGCAAAACTCTGTAGAAATGGCAATTTTGGTCACTGTGAGGGTTTAAAAAGTGGTTATTCAACATGAGGCATGATCCAAATGACATTTTGAATCATTTTTGGGACAGTCCAAAAAAATATATTTTTGGATGAAAAACGATGACTCCGGACCTGTCGAACGATCATAAAATGGTCTATAATGATGAAATTTCAACATTTAATCTTTTGACTCTAAATTACTGTTGGATGTGAATTATGACTTTGTCAACTAGAATAAGTGTGTTTAAAGTCATTTCTGTGCCTGAAACGGGTCAAAATTGAAGCTTTTGAGTAAGCAAAACTCTGTAAAAATGGCAATTTTGGTCACTGTGAGGGTTTAAAAAGTGGTTATTCAACATGAGGCATGATCCAATTGACATTTTGAATCATTTTTGGTACAGTCCAAAAAATCAATTTTCGGATGAAAAACGATGACTCCGGACCTGTCGAACGATACCAAAATGGTCTATAATGATGAAATTTCAACATTTAATCTTTTGACTCTAAATTACTGTTGGATGTGAATTATGACTTTGTCAACTAGAATAAGTGTGTTTAAAGTCATTTCTGTGCCTGAAACGGGTCAAAATGGAAGCTTTTGAGTAAGCAAAACTCTGTAAAAATGGCAGTTTTGGTCACTGTGAGGGTTTAAAAAGTGGTTATTCAACATGAGGCATGATCCAATTGACATTTTGAATCATTTTTGGTACAGTCCAAAAAATCAATTTTCGGATGAAAAACGACGACTCCGGACCTGTCGAACGATCCCAAAATGGTCAATATGGATGAAATTTCAACATTTAATCTTTTGACTCTAAATTACTGTTGGATGTGAATTATGACTTTGTCAACTAGAATAAGTGTGTTTAAAGTCATTTCTGTGCCTGAAACGGGTCAAAATGGAAGCTTTTGAGTAAGCAAAACTCTGTAAAAATGGCAATTTTGGTCATTGTGAGGGTTTAAAAAGTGGTTATTCAACATGAGGCATGATCCAATTGACATTTTGAATCATTTTTGGTACAGTCCAAAAAATCAATTTTCGGATGAAAAACGATGACTCCGGACCTGTCGAACGATCATAAAATGGTCTATAATGATGAAATTTCAACATTTAATCTTTTGACTCTAAATTACTGTTGGAAGTGAATTATGACTTTGTCAACTAGAATAAGTGTGTTTAAAGTCATTTCTGTGCCTGAAACGGGTCAAAATGGAAGCTTTTGAGTAAGCAAAACTCTGTAAAAATGGCAATTTTGGTCACTGTGAGGGTTTAAAAAGTGGTTATTCAACATGAGGCATGATCCAATTGACATTTTGAATCATTTTTGGTACAGTCCAAAAAATCAATTTTCGGATGAAAAACGGTGACTCCGGACCTGTCGAACGATACCAAAATGGTCTATAATGATGAAATTTCAACATTTAATCTTTTGACTCTAAATTACTGTTGGATGTGAATTATGACTTTGTCAACTAGAATAAGTGTGTTTAAAGTCATTTCTGTGCCTGAAACGGGTCAAAATGGAAGCTTTTGAGTAAGCAAAACTCTGTAAAAATGGCAGTTTTGGTCACTGTGAGGGTTTAAAAAGTGGTTATTCAACATGAGGCATGATCCAATTGACATTTTGAATCATTTTTGGTACAGTCCAAAAAATCAATTTTCGGATGAAAAACGACGACTCCGGACCTGTCGAACGATCCCAAAATGGTCAATATGGATGAAATTTCAACATTTAATCTTTTGACTCTAAATTACTGTTGGATGTGAATTATGACTTTGTCAACTAGAATAAGTGTGTTTAAAGTCATTTCAGTGCCTGAAACGGGTCAAAATGTAAGCTTTTGAGTAAGCAAAACTCTGTAAAAATGGCAATTTTGGTCATTGTGAGGGTTTAAAAAGTGGTTATTCAACATGAGGCATGATCCAATTGACATTTTGAATCATTTTTGGTACAGTCCAAAAAATCAATTTTCGGATGAAAAACGATGACTCCGGACCTGTCGAACGATCATAAAATGGTCTATAATGATGAAATTTCAACATTTAATCTTTTGACTCTAAATTACTGTTGGAAGTGAATTATGACTTTGTCAACTAGAATAAGTGTGTTTAAAGTCATTTCTGTGCCTGAAACGGGTCAAAATGGAAGCTTTTGAGTAAGCAAAACTCTGTAAAAATGGCAGTTTTGGTCACTGTGAGGGTTTAAAAAGTGGTTATTCAACATGAGGCATGATCCAATTGACATTTTGAATCATTTTTGGTACAGTCCAAAAAATCAATTTTTGGATGAAAAACGATGACTCCGGACCTGTCGAACGATCCCAAAATGGTCAATATGGATGAAATTTCAACATTTAATCTTTTGACTCTAAATTACTGTTGGATGTGAATTATGACTTTGTCAACTAGAATAAGTGTGTTTAAAGTCATTTCTGTGCCTGAAACGGGTCAAAATGGAAGCTTTTGAGTAAGCAAAACTCTGTAAAAATGGCAATTTTGGTCATTGTGAGGGTTTAAAAAGTGGTTATTCAACATGAGGCATGATCCAATTGACATTTTGAATCATTTTTGGTACAGTCCAAAAAATCAATTTTCGGATGAAAAACGATGACTCCGGACCTGTCGAACGATCCCAAAATGGTCTATAATGATGAAATTTCAACATTTAATCTTTTGACTCTAAATTACTGTTGGATGTGAATTATGACTTTGTCAACTAGAATAAGTGTGTTTAAAGTCATTTCTGTGCCTGATACGGGTCAAAATGGAAGCTTTTGAGTAAGCAAAACTCTGTAAAAATGGCAATTTTGGTCATTGTGAGGGTTTAAAAAGTGGTTATTCAACATGAGGCATGATCCAATTGACATTTTGAATGATTTTTGGTACAGTCCAAAAAATCAATTTTCGGATGAAAAACGATGACTCCGGACCTGTCGAACGATCCCAAAATGGTCAATATGGATGAAATTTCAACATTTAATCTTTTGACTCTAAATTACTGTTGGATGTGAATTATGACTTTGTCAACTAGAATAAGTGTGTTTAAAGTCATTTCTGTGCCTGAACCGGGTCAAAATGGAAGCTTTTGAGTAAGCAAAACTCTGTAAAAATGGCAATTTTGGTCACTGTGAGTGTTTAAAAAGTGGTTATTCAACATGAGGCATGATCCAATTGACATTTTGAATCATTTTTGGTACAGTCCAAAAAATCAATTTTCGGATGAAAAACGATGAATCCGGACCTGTCGAACGATACCAAAATGGTCTATAATGATGAAATTTCAACATTTAATCTTTTGACTCTAAATTACTGTTGGATGTGAATTATGACTTTGTCAACTAGAATAAGTGTGTTTAAAGTCATTTCTGTGCCTGAAACGGGTCAAAATGGAAGCTTTTGAGTAAGCAAAACTCTGTAAAAATGGCAGTTTTGGTCACTGTGAGGGTTTAAAAAGTGGTTATTCAACATGAGGCATGATCCAATTGACATTTTGAATCATTTTTGGTACAGTCCAAAAAATCAATTTTCGGATGAAAAACGACGACTCCGGACCTGTCGAACGATCCCAAAATGGTCAATATGGATGAAATTTCAACATTTAATCTTTTGACTCTAAATTACTGTTGGATGTGAATTATGACTTTGTCAACTAGAATAAGCGTGTTTAAAGTCATTTCTGTGCCTGAAACGGGTCAAAATGGAAGCTTTTGAGTAAGCAAAACTCTGTAAAAATGGCAATTTTGGTCATTGTGAGGGTTTAAAAAGTGGTTATTCAACATGAGGCATGATCCAATTGACATTTTGAATCATTTTTGGTACAGTCCAAAAAATCAATTTTCGGATGAAAAACGATGACTCCGGACCTGTCGAACGATCATAAAATGGTCTATAATAATGAAATTTCAACATTTAATCTTTTGACTCTAAATTACTGTTGGAAGTGAATTATGACTTTGTCAACTAGAATAAGTGTGTTTAAAGTCATTTCTGTGCCTGAAACGGGTCAAAATGGAAGCTTTTGAGTAAGCAAAACTCTGTAAAAATGGCAGTTTTGGTCACTGTGAGGGTTTAAAAAGTGGTTATTCAACATGAGGCATGATCCAATAGACATTTTGAATCATTTTTGGTACAGTCCAAAAAATCAATTTTTGGATGAAAAACGATGACTCCGGACATGTCGAACGATCCCAAAATGGTCAATATGGATGAAATTTCAACATTTAATCTTTTGACTCTAAATTACTGTTGGATGTGAATTATGACTTTGTCAACTAGAATAAGTGTGTTTAAAGTCATTTCTGTGCCTGAAACGGGTCAAAATGGAAGCTTTTGAGTAAGCAAAACTCTGTAAAAATGGCAATTTTGGTCACTGTGAGGGTTTAAAAAGTGGTTATTCAACATGAGGCATGATCCAATTGACATTTTGAATCATTTTTGGTACAGTCCAAAAAATCAATTTTCGGATGAAAAACGATGACTCCGGACCTGTCGAACGATACCAAAATGGTCTATAATGATGAAATTTCAACATTTAATCTTTTGACTCTAAATTACTGTTGGATGTGAATTATGACTTTGTCAACTGGAATAAGTGTGTTTAAAGTCATTTCTGTGCCTGAAACGGGTCAAAATGGAAGCTTTTGAGTTAGCAAAACTCTGTAAAAATGGCAATTTTGGTCACTGTGAGGGTTTAAAAAGTGCTTATTCAACATGAGGCATGATCCAATTGACATTTTGAATCATTTTTGGTACAGTCCAAAAAATCAATTTTCGGATGAAAAACGACGACTCCGGACCTGTCGAACGATCCCAAAATGGTCAATATGGATGAAATTTCAACATTTAATCTTTTGACTCTAAATTACTGTTGGATGTGAATTATGACTTTGTCAACTAGAATAAGTGTGTTTAAAGTCATTTCTGTGCCTGAAACGGGTCAAAATGGAAGCTTTTGAGTAAGCAAAACTCTGTAAAAATGGCAATTTTGGTCATTGTGAGGGTTTAAAAAGTGGTTATTCAACATGAGGCATGATCCAATTGACATTTTGAATCATTTTTGGTACAGTCCGAAAAATCAATTTTCGGATGAAAAACGATGACTCCGGACCTGTCGAACGATCCCAAAATGGTCTATAATGATGACATTTTAACATTTAATCTTTTGACTCTAAATTACTGTTGGATGTGAATTAGGACTTTGTCAACTAAAATAAGTGTGTTTAAAGTCATTTCTGTGCCTGAAACGGGTCAAAATTGAATCGTTTGAGTAAGCAAAACTCTGTAAAAATGGCAATTTTGGTCACTGTGAGGGTTTAAAAAGTGGTTATTCAACACGAGGCACGATCCAATTGACATTTTGAATGATTTTTGGTACAGTCCAAAAAATCAATTTTCGGATGAAAAACGATGACTCCGGACCTGTCGAACGATCCCAAAATGGTCAATATGGATGAAATTTCAACATTTAATCTTTTGACTCTAAATGACTGTTGGATGTGAATTATGACTTTGTCAACTAGAATAAGTGTGTTTAAAGTCATTTCTGTGCCTGAAACGGGTCAAAATGGAAGCTTTTGAGTAAGCAAAACTCTGTAAAAATGGCAATTTTGGTCAATGTGAGGGTTTAAAAAGTGTTTATTCAACATGAGGCATGATCCAATTGACATTTTGAATCATTTTTGGTACAGTCCAAAAAATCAATTTTTGGATGAAAAACGATGACTCCGGACCTGTCGAACGATCCCAAAATGGTCTATAATGATGACATTTCAACATTTAATCTTTTGACTCTAAATGACTGTTGGATGTGAATTATGACTTTGTCAACTAAAATAAGTGTGTTTAAAGTCATTTCTGTGCCTGAAACGGGTCAAAATGGAAGCTTTTGAGTAAGCAAAACTCTGTAGAAATGGCAATTTTGGTCACTGTGAGGGTTTAAAAAGTGGTTATTCAACATGAGGCATGATCCAAATGACATTTTGAATCTTTTTGGGTACAGTCCAAAAAAATCTATTTTTGGATGAAAAACAATGACTCCGGACCTGTCGAACGATCATAAAATGGTCTATAATGATGAAATTTCAACATTTAATCTTTTGACTCTAAATTACTGTTGGATGTGAATTATGACTTTGTCAACTAGAATAAGTGTGTTTAAAGTCATTTCTGTGCCTGAAACGGGTCAAAATTGAAGCTTTTGAGTAAGCAAAACTCTGTAAAAATGGCAATTTTGGTCACTGTGAGGCTTTAAAAAGTGGTTATTCAACATGAGGCATGATCCAATTGACATTTTGAATCATTTTTGGTACAGTCCAAAAAATCAATTTTCGGATGAAAAACCATGACTCCGGACCTGTCGAACGATACCAAAATGGTCTATAATGATGAAATTTCAACATTTAATCTTTTGACTCTAAATTACTGTTGGATGTGAATTATGACTTTGTCAACTAGAATAAGTGTGTTTAAAGTCATTTCTGTGCCTGAAACGGGTCAAAATGGAAGCTTTTGAGTAAGCAAAACTCTGTAAAAATGGCAGTTTTGGTCACTGTGAGGGTTTAAAAAGTGGTTATTCAACATGAGGCATGATCCAATTGACATTTTGAATCATTTTTGGTACAGTCCAAAAAATCAATTTTCGGATGAAAAACGACGACTCCGGCCCTGTCGAACGATCCCAAAATGGTCAATATGGATGAAATTTCAACATTTAATCTTTTGACTCTAAATTACTGTTGGATGTGAATTATGACTTTGTCAACTAGAATAAGTGTGTTTAAAGTCATTTCTGTGCCTGAAACGGGTCAAAATGGAAGCTTTTGAGTAAGCAAAACTCTGTAAAAATGGCAATTTTGGTCATTGTGAGGGTTTAAAAAGTGGTTATTCAACATGAGGCATGATCCAATTGACATTTTGAATCTTTTTTTGGTACAGTCCAAAAAATCAATTTTCGGATGAAAAACGATGACTCCGGACCTGTCGAACGATCATAAAATGGTCTATAATGATGAAATTTCAACATTTAATCTTTTGACTCTAAATTACTGTTGGAAGTGAATTATGACTTTGTCAACTAGAATAAGTGTGTTTAAAGTCATTTCTGTGCCTGAAACGGGTCAAAATGGAAGCTTTTGAGTAAGCAAAACTCTGTAAAAATGGCAATTTTGGTCACTGTGAGGGTTTAAAAAGTGGTTATTCAACATGAGGCATGATCCAATTGACATTTTGAATCATTTTTGGTACAGTCCAAAAAATCAATTTTCGGATGAAAAACGATGACTCCGGACCTGTCGAACGATACCAAAATGGTCTATAATGATGAAATTTCAACATTTAATCTTTTGACTCTAAATTACTGTTGGATGTGAATTATGACTTTGTCAACTAGAATAAGTGTGTTTAAAGTCATTTCTGTGCCTGAAACGGGTCAAAATGGAAGCTTTTGAGTAAGCAAAACTCTGTAAAAATGGCAGTTTTGGTCACTGTGAGGGTTTAAAAAGTGGTTATTCAACATGAGGCATGATCCAATTGACATTTTGAATCATTTTTGGTACAGTCCAAAAAATCAATTTTCGGATGAAAAATGACGACTCCGGACCTGTCGAACGATCCCAAAATGGTCAATATGGATGAAATTTCAACATTTAATCTTTTGACTCTAAATTACTGTTGGATGTGAATTATGACTTTGTCAACTAGAATAAGTGTGTTTAAAGTCATTTCTGTGCCTGAAACGGGTCAAAATGGAAGCTTTTGAGTAAGCAAAACTCTGTAAAAATGGCAGTTTTGGTCACTGTGAGGGTTTAAAAAGTGGTTATTCAACATGAGGCATGATCCAATTGACATTTTGAATCATTTTTGGTACAGTCCAAAAAATCAATTTTTGGATGAAAAACGATGACTCCGGACCTGTCGAACGATCCCAAAATGGTCAATATGGATGAAATTTCAACATTTAATCTTTTGACTCTAAATTACTGTTGGATGTGAATTATGACTTTGTCAACTAGAATAAGTGTGTTTAAAGTCATTTCTGTGCCTGAAACGGGTCAAAATGGAAGCTTTTGAGTAAGCAAAACTCTGTAAAAATGGCAATTTTGGTCATTGTGAGGGTTTAAAAAGTGGTTATTCAACATGAGGCATGATCCAATTGACATTTTGAATCATTTTTGGTACAGTCCAAAAAATCAATTTTCGGATGAAAAACGATGACTCCGGACCTGTCGAACGATCCCAAAATGGTCTAAAATGATGACATTTTAACATTTAATCTTTTGACTCTAAATTACTGTTGGATGTGAATTAGGACTTTGTCAACTAAAATAAGTGTGTTTAAAGTCATTTCTGTGCCTGAAACGGGTCAAAATTGAATCTTTTGAGTAAGCAAAACTCTGTTAAAATGGCAATTTTGGTCACTGTGAGGGTTTAAAAAGTGGTTATTCAACACGAGGCACGATCCAATTGACATTTTGAATGATTTTTGGTACAGTCCAAAAAATCAATTTTCGGATGAAAAACGATGACTCCGGACCTGTCGAACGATCCCAAAATGGTCAATATGGATGAAATTTCAACATTTAATCTTTTGACTCTAAATTACTGTTGGATGTGAATTATGACTTTGTCAACTAGAATAAGTGTGTTTAAAGTCATTTCTGTGCCTGAACCGGGTCAAAATGGAAGCTTTTGAGTAAGCAAAACTCTGTAAAAATGGCAATTTTGGTCACTGTGAGTGTTTAAAAAGTGGTTATTCAACATGAGGCATGATCCAATTGACATTTTGAATCATTTTTGGTACAGTCCAAAAAATCAATTTTCGGATGAAAAACGATGAATCCGGACCTGTCGAACGATACCAAAATGGTCTATAATGATGAAATGTCAACATTTAATCTTTTGACTCTAAATTACTGTTGGAAGTGAATTATGACTTTGTCAACTAGAATAAGTGTGTTTAAAGTCATTTCTGTGCCTGAAACGGGTCAAAATGGAAGCTTTTGAGTAAGCAAAACTCTGTAAAAATGGCAGTTTTGGTCACTGTGAGGGTTTAAAAAGTGGTTATTCAACATGAGGCATGATCCAATTGACATTTTGAATCATTTTTGGTACAGTCCAAAAAATCAATTTTTGGATGAAAAACGATGACTCCGGACCTGTCGAACGATCCCAAAATGGTCAATATGGATGAAATTTCAACATTTAATCTTTTGACTCTAAATTACTGTTGGATGTGAATTATGACTTTGTCAACTAGAATAAGTGTGTTTAAAGTCATTTCTGTGCCTGAAACGGGTCAAAATGGAAGCTTTTGAGTAAGCAAAACTCTGTAAAAATGGCAATTTTGGTCATTGTGAGGGTTTAAAAAGTGGTTATTCAACATGAGGCATGATCCAATTGACATTTTGAATCATTTTTGGTACAGTCCAAAAAATCAATTTTCGGATGAAAAACGATGACTCCGGACCTGTCGAACGATCCCAAAATGGTCTATAATGATGACATTTTAATATTTAATCTTTTGACTCTAAATTACTGTTGGATGTGAATTAGGACTTTGTCAACTAAAATAAGTGTGTTTAAAGTCATTTCTGTGCCTGAAACGGGTCAAAATTGAATCTTTTGAGTAAGCAAAACTCTGTAAAAATGGCAATTTTGGTCACTGTGAGGGTTTAAAAAGTGGTTATTCAACACGAGGCACGATCCAATTGACATTTTGAATGATTTTTGGTACAGTCCAAAAAATCAATTTTCGGATGAAAAACGATGACTCCGGACCTGTCGAACGATCCCAAAATGGTCAATATGGATGAAATTTCAACATTTAATCTTTTGACTCTAAATTACTGTTGGATGTGAATTATGACTTTGTCAACTAGAATAAGTGTGTTTAAAGTCATTTCTGTGCCTGAACCGGGTCAAAATGGAAGCTTTTGAGTAAGCAAAACTCTGTAAAAATGGCAATTTTGGTCACTGTGAGTGTTTAAAAAGTGGTTATTCAACATGAGGCATGATCCAATTGACATTTTGAATCATTTTTGGTACAGTCCAAAAAATCAATTTTCGGATGAAAAACGATGAATCCGGACCTGTCGAACGATACCAAAATGGTCTATAATGATGAAATTTCAACATTTAATCTTTTGACTCTAAATTACTGTTGGATGTGAATTATGACTTTGTCAACTAGAATAAGTGTGTTTAAAGTCATTTCTGTGCCTGAAACGGGTCAAAATGGAAGCTTTTGAGTAAGCAAAACTCTGTAAAAATGGCAATTTTGGTCATTGTGAGGGTTTAAAAAGTGGTTATTCAACATGAGGCATGATCCAATTGACATTTTGAATCATTTTTGGTACAGTCCAAAAAATCAATTTTCGGATGAAAAACGATGACTCCGGACCTGTCGAACGATCCCAAAATGGTCTATAATGATGAAATTTCAACATTTAATCTTTTGACTCTAAATTACTGTTGGATGTGAATTATGACTTTGTCAACTAGAATAAGTGTGTTTAAAGTCATTTCTGTGCCTGATACGGGTCAAAATGGAAGCTTTTGAGTAAGCAAAACTCTGTAAAAATGGCAATTTTGGTCATTGTGAGGGTTTAAAAAGTGGTTATTCAACATGAGGCATGATCCAATTGACATTTTGAATGATTTTTGGTACAGTCCAAAAAATCAATTTTCGGATGAAAAACGATGACTCCGGACCTGTCGAACGATCCCAAAATGGTCAATATGGATGAAATTTCAACATTTAATCTTTTGACTCTAAATTACTGTTGGATGTGAATTATGACTTTGTCAACTAGAATAAGTGTGTTTAAAGTCATTTCTGTGCCTGAACCGGGTCAAAATGGAAGCTTTTGAGTAAGCAAAACTCTGTAAAAATGGCAATTTTGGTCACTGTGAGTGTTTAAAAAGTGGTTATTCAACATGAGGCATGATCCAATTGACATTTTGAATCATTTTTGGTACAGTCCAAAAAATCAATTTTCGGATGAAAAACGATGAATCCGGACCTGTCGAACGATACCAAAATGGTCTATAATGATGAAATTTCAACATTTAATCTTTTGACTCTAAATTACTGTTGGATGTGAATTATGACTTTGTCAACTAGAATAAGTGTGTTTAAAGTCATTTCTGTGCCTGAAACGGGTCAAAATGGAAGCTTTTGAGTAAGCAAAACTCTGTAAAAATGGCAGTTTTGGTCACTGTGAGGGTTTAAAAAGTGGTTATTCAACATGAGGCATGATCCAATTGACATTTTGAATCATTTTTGGTACAGTCCAAAAAATCAATTTTCGGATGAAAAACGACGACTCCGGACCTGTCGAACGATCCCAAAATGGTCAATATGGATGAAATTTCAACATTTAATCTTTTGACTCTAAATTACTGTTGGATGTGAATTATGACTTTGTCAACTAGAATAAGCGTGTTTAAAGTCATTTCTGTGCCTGAAACGGGTCAAAATGGAAGCTTTTGAGTAAGCAAAACTCTGTAAAAATGGCAATTTTGGTCATTGTGAGGGTTTAAAAAGTGGTTATTCAACATGAGGCATGATCCAATTGACATTTTGAATCATTTTTGGTACAGTCCAAAAAATCAATTTTCGGATGAAAAACGATGACTCCGGACCTGTCGAACGATCATAAAATGGTCTATAATAATGAAATTTCAACATTTAATCTTTTGACTCTAAATTACTGTTGGAAGTGAATTATGACTTTGTCAACTAGAATAAGTGTGTTTAAAGTCATTTCTGTGCCTGAAACGGGTCAAAATGGAAGCTTTTGAGTAAGCAAAACTCTGTAAAAATGGCAGTTTTGGTCACTGTGAGGGTTTAAAAAGTGGTTATTCAACATGAGGCATGATCCAATAGACATTTTGAATCATTTTTGGTACAGTCCAAAAAATCAATTTTTGGATGAAAAACGATGACTCCGGACATGTCGAACGATCCCAAAATGGTCAATATGGATGAAATTTCAACATTTAATCTTTTGACTCTAAATTACTGTTGGATGTGAATTATGACTTTGTCAACTAGAATAAGTGTGTTTAAAGTCATTTCTGTGCCTGAAACGGGTCAAAATGGAAGCTTTTGAGTAAGCAAAACTCTGTAAAAATGGCAATTTTGGTCACTGTGAGGGTTTAAAAAGTGGTTATTCAACATGAGGCATGATCCAATTGACATTTTGAATCATTTTTGGTACAGTCCAAAAAATCAATTTTCGGATGAAAAACGATGACTCCGGACCTGTCGAACGATACCAAAATGGTCTATAATGATGAAATTTCAACATTTAATCTTTTGACTCTAAATTACTGTTGGATGTGAATTATGACTTTGTCAACTGGAATAAGTGTGTTTAAAGTCATTTCTGTGCCTGAAACGGGTCAAAATGGAAGCTTTTGAGTTAGCAAAACTCTGTAAAAATGGCAATTTTGGTCACTGTGAGGGTTTAAAAAGTGCTTATTCAACATGAGGCATGATCCAATTGACATTTTGAATCATTTTTGGTACAGTCCAAAAAATCAATTTTCGGATGAAAAACGACGACTCCGGACCTGTCGAACGATCCCAAAATGGTCAATATGGATGAAATTTCAACATTTAATCTTTTGACTCTAAATTACTGTTGGATGTGAATTATGACTTTGTCAACTAGAATAAGTGTGTTTAAAGTCATTTCTGTGCCTGAAACGGGTCAAAATGGAAGCTTTTGAGTAAGCAAAACTCTGTAAAAATGGCAATTTTGGTCATTGTGAGGGTTTAAAAAGTGGTTATTCAACATGAGGCATGATCCAATTGACATTTTGAATCATTTTTGGTACAGTCCGAAAAATCAATTTTCGGATGAAAAACGATGACTCCGGACCTGTCGAACGATCCCAAAATGGTCTATAATGATGACATTTTAACATTTAATCTTTTGACTCTAAATTACTGTTGGATGTGAATTAGGACTTTGTCAACTAAAATAAGTGTGTTTAAAGTCATTTCTGTGCCTGAAACGGGTCAAAATTGAATCGTTTGAGTAAGCAAAACTCTGTAAAAATGGCAATTTTGGTCACTGTGAGGGTTTAAAAAGTGGTTATTCAACACGAGGCACGATCCAATTGACATTTTGAATGATTTTTGGTACAGTCCAAAAAATCAATTTTCGGATGAAAAACGATGACTCCGGACCTGTCGAACGATCCCAAAATGGTCAATATGGATGAAATTTCAACATTTAATCTTTTGACTCTAAATGACTGTTGGATGTGAATTATGACTTTGTCAACTAGAATAAGTGTGTTTAAAGTCATTTCTGTGCCTGAAACGGGTCAAAATGGAAGCTTTTGAGTAAGCAAAACTCTGTAAAAATGGCAATTTTGGTCAATGTGAGGGTTTAAAAAGTGTTTATTCAACATGAGGCATGATCCAATTGACATTTTGAATCATTTTTGGTACAGTCCAAAAAATCAATTTTTGGATGAAAAACGATGACTCCGGACCTGTCGAACGATCCCAAAATGGTCTATAATGATGACATTTCAACATTTAATCTTTTGACTCTAAATGACTGTTGGATGTGAATTATGACTTTGTCAACTAAAATAAGTGTGTTTAAAGTCATTTCTGTGCCTGAAACGGGTCAAAATGGAAGCTTTTGAGTAAGCAAAACTCTGTAGAAATGGCAATTTTGGTCACTGTGAGGGTTTAAAAAGTGGTTATTCAACATGAGGCATGATCCAAATGACATTTTGAATCTTTTTTGGTACAGTCCAAAAAAATCTATTTTTGGATGAAAAACAATGACTCCGGACCTGTCGAACGATCATAAAATGGTCTATAATGATGAAATTTCAACATTTAATCTTTTGACTCTAAATTACTGTTGGATGTGAATTATGACTTTGTCAACTAGAATAAGTGTGTTTAAAGTCATTTCTGTGCCTGAAACGGGTCAAAATTGAAGCTTTTGAGTAAGCAAAACTCTGTAAAAATGGCAATTTTGGTCACTGTGAGGGTTTAAAAAGTGGTTATTCAACATGAGGCATGATCCAATTGACATTTTGAATCATTTTTGGTACAGTCCAAAAAATCAATTTTCGGATGAAAAACGATGACTCCGGACCTGTCGAACGATACCAAAATGGTCTATAATGATGAAATTTCAACATTTAATCTTTTGACTCTAAATTACTGTTGGATGTGAATTATGACTTTGTCAACTAGAATAAGTGTGTTTAAAGTCATTTCTGTGCCTGAAACCGGTCAAAATGGAAGCTTTTGAGTAAGCAAAACTCTGTAAAAATGGCAGTTTTGGTCACTGTGAGGGTTTAAAAAGTGGTTATTCAACATGAGGCATGATCCAATTGACATTTTGAATCATTTTTGGTACAGTCCAAAAAATCAATTTTCGGATGAAAAACGACGACTCCGGCCCTGTCGAACGATCCCAAAATGGTCAATATGGATGAAATTTCAACATTTAATCTTTTGACTCTAAATTACTGTTGGATGTGAATTATGACTTTGTCAACTAGAATAAGTGTGTTTAAAGTCATTTCTGTGCCTGAAACGGGTCAAAATGGAAGCTTTTGAGTAAGCAAAACTCTGTAAAAATGGCAATTTTGGTCATTGTGAGGGTTTAAAAAGTGGTTATTCAACATGAGGCATGATCCAATTGACATTTTGAATCTTTTTTTGGTACAGTCCAAAAAATCAATTTTCGGATGAAAAACGATGACTCCGGACCTGTCGAACGATCATAAAATGGTCTATAATGATGAAATTTCAACATTTAATCTTTTGACTCTAAATTACTGTTGGAAGTGAATTATGACTTTGTCAACTAGAATAAGTGTGTTTAAAGTCATTTCTGTGCCTGAAACGGGTCAAAATGGAAGCTTTTGAGTAAGCAAAACTCTGTAAAAATGGCAATTTTGGTCACTGTGAGGGTTTAAA
Source organism: Lissotriton vulgaris (assembly GCF_964263255.1). Classification (NCBI taxonomy): domain Eukaryota; kingdom Metazoa; phylum Chordata; class Amphibia; order Caudata; family Salamandridae; genus Lissotriton; species Lissotriton vulgaris. The sequence goes on from NW_028241802.1 coordinate 220,705, forward strand.
AAGTGGTTATTCAACATGAGGCATGATCCAATTGACATTTTGAATCATTTTTGGTACAGTCCAAAAAATCAATTTTCGGATGAAAAACGATGACTCCGGACCTGTCGAACGATACCAAAATGGTCTATAATGATGAAATTTCAACATTTAATCTTTTGACTCTAAATTACTGTTGGATGTGAATTATGACTTTGTCAACTAGAATAAGTGTGTTTAAAGTCATTTCTGTGCCTGAAACGGGTCAAAATGGAAGCTTTTGAGTAAGCAAAACTCTGTAAAAATGGCAGTTTTGGTCACTGTGAGGGTTTAAAAAGTGGTTATTCAACATGAGGCATGATCCAATTGACATTTTGAATCATTTTTGGTACAGTCCAAAAAATCAATTTTCGGATGAAAAATGACGACTCCGGACCTGTCGAACGATCCCAAAATGGTCAATATGGATGAAATTTCAACATTTAATCTTTTGACTCTAAATTACTGTTGGATGTGAATTATGACTTTGTCAACTAGAATAAGTGTGTTTAAAGTCATTTCTGTGCCTGAAACGGGTCAAAATGGAAGCTTTTGAGTAAGCAAAACTCTGTAAAAATGGCAGTTTTGGTCACTGTGAGGGTTTAAAAAGTGGTTATTCAACATGAGGCATGATCCAATTGACATTTTGAATCATTTTTGGTACAGTCCAAAAAATCAATTTTTGGATGAAAAACGATGACTCCGGACCTGTCGAACGATCCCAAAATGGTCAATATGGATGAAATTTCAACATTTAATCTTTTGACTCTAAATTACTGTTGGATGTGAATTATGACTTTGTCAACTAGAATAAGTGTGTTTAAAGTCATTTCTGTGCCTGAAACGGGTCAAAATGGAAGATTTTGAGTAAGCAAAACTCTGTAAAAATGGCAATTTTGGTCATTGTGAGGGTTTAAAAAGTGGTTATTCAACATGAGGCATGATCCAATTGACATTTTGAATCATTTTTGGTACAGTCCAAAAAATCAATTTTCGGATGAAAAACGATGACTCCGGACCTGTCGAACGATCCCAAAATGGTCTAAAATGATGACATTTTAACATTTAATCTTTTGACTCTAAATTACTGTTGGATGTGAATTAGGACTTTGTCAACTAAAATAAGTGTGTTTAAAGTCATTTCTGTGCCTGAAACGGGTCAAAATTGAATCTTTTGAGTAAGCAAAACTCTGTTAAAATGGCAATTTTGGTCACTGTGAGGGTTTAAAAAGTGGTTATTCAACACGAGGCACGATCCAATTGACATTTTGAATGATTTTTGGTACAGTCCAAAAAATCAATTTTCGGATGAAAAACGATGACTCCGGACCTGTCGAACGATCCCAAAATGGTCAATATGGATGAAATTTCAACATTTAATCTTTTGACTCTAAATTACTGTTGGATGTGAATTATGACTTTGTCAACTAGAATAAGTGTGTTTAAAGTCATTTCTGTGCCTGAACCGGGTCAAAATGGAAGCTTTTGAGTAAGCAAAACTCTGTAAAAATGGCAATTTTGGTCACTGTGAGTGTTTAAAAAGTGGTTATTCAACATGAGGCATGATCCAATTGACATTTTGAATCATTTTTGGTACAGTCCAAAAAATCAATTTTCGGATGAAAAACGATGAATCCGGACCTGTCGAACGATACCAAAATGGTCTATAATGATGAAATGTCAACATTTAATCTTTTGACTCTAAATTACTGTTGGAAGTGAATTATGACTTTGTCAACTAGAATAAGTGTGTTTAAAGTCATTTCTGTGCCTGAAACGGGTCAAAATGGAAGCTTTTGAGTAAGCAAAACTCTGTAAAAATGGCAGTTTTGGTCACTGTGAGGGTTTAAAAAGTGGTTATTCAACATGAGGCATGATCCAATTGACATTTTGAATCATTTTTGGTACAGTCCAAAAAATCAATTTTTGGATGAAAAACGATGACTCCGGACCTGTCGAACGATCCCAAAATGGTCAATATGGATGAAATTTCAACATTTAATCTTTTGACTCTAAATTACTGTTGGATGTGAATTATGACTTTGTCAACTAGAATAAGTGTGTTTAAAGTCATTTCTGTGCCTGAAACGGGTCAAAATGGAAGCTTTTGAGTAAGCAAAACTCTGTAAAAATGGCAATTTTGGTCATTGTGAGGGTTTAAAAAGTGGTTATTCAACATGAGGCATGATCCAATTGACATTTTGAATCATTTTTGGTACAGTCCAAAAAATCAATTTTCGGATGAAAAACGATGACTCCGGACCTGTCGAACGATCCCAAAATGGTCTATAATGATGACATTTTAATATTTAATCTTTTGACTCTAAATTACTGTTGGATGTGAATTAGGACTTTGTCAACTAAAATAAGTGTGTTTAAAGTCATTTCTGTGCCTGAAACGGGTCAAAATTGAATCTTTTGAGTAAGCAAAACTCTGTAAAAATGGCAATTTTGGTCACTGTGAGGGTTTAAAAAGTGGTTATTCAACACGAGGCACGATCCAATTGACATTTTGAATGATTTTTGGTACAGTCCAAAAAATCAATTTTCGGATGAAAAACGATGACTCCGGACCTGTCGAACGATCCCAAAATGGTCAATATGGATGAAATTTCAACATTTAATCTTTTGACTCTAAATTACTGTTGGATGTGAATTATGACTTTGTCAACTAGAATAAGTGTGTTTAAAGTCATTTCTGTGCCTGAACCGGGTCAAAATGGAAGCTTTTGAGTAAGCAAAACTCTGTAAAAATGGCAATTTTGGTCACTGTGAGTGTTTAAAAAGTGGTTATTCAACATGAGGCATGATCCAATTGACATTTTGAATCATTTTTGGTACAGTCCAAAAAATCAATTTTCGGATGAAAAACGATGAATCCGGACCTGTCGAACGATACCAAAATGGTCTATAATGATGAAATTTCAACATTTAATCTTTTGACTCTAAATTACTGTTGGATGTGAATTATGACTTTGTCAACTAGAATAAGTGTGTTTAAAGTCATTTCTGTGCCTGAAACGGGTCAAAATGGAAGCTTTTGAGTAAGCAAAACTCTGTAAAAATGGCAGTTTTGGTCACTGTGAGGGTTTAAAAAGTGGTTATTCAACATGAGGCATGATCCAATTGACATTTTGAATCATTTTTGGTACAGTCCAAAAAATCAATTTTCGGATGAAAAACGACGACTCCGGACCTGTCGAACGATCCCAAAATGGTCAATATGGATGAAATTTCAACATTTAATCTTTTGACTCTAAATTACTGTTGGATGTGAATTATGACTTTGTCAACTAGAATACGCGTGTTTAAAGTCATTTCTGTGCCTGAAACGGGTCAAAATGGAAGCTTTTGAGTAAGCAAAACTCTGTAAAAATGGCAATTTTGGTCATTGTGAGGGTTTAAAAAGTGGTTATTCAACATGAGGCATGATCCAATTGACATTTTGAATCATTTTTGGTGCAGTCCAAAAAATCAATTTTCGGATGAAAAACGATGACTCCGGACCTGTCGAACGATCATAAAATGGTCTATAATGATGAAATTTCAACATTTAATCTTTTGACTCTAAATTACTGTTGGAAGTGAATTATGACTTTGTCAACTAGAATAAGTGTGTTTAAAGTCATTTCTGTGCCTGAAACGGGTCAAAATGGAAGCTTTTGAGTAAGCAAAACTCTGTAAAAATGGCAGTTTTGGTCACTGTGAGGGTTTAAAAAGTGGTTATTCAACATGAGGCATGATCCAATTGACATTTTGAATCATTTTTGGTACAGTCCAAAAAATCAATTTTTGGATGAAAAACGATGACTCCGGACATGTCGAACGATCCCAAAATGGTCAATATGGATGAAATTTCAACATTTAATCTTTTGACTCTAAATTACTGTTGGATGTGAATTATGACTTTGTCAACTAGAATAAGTGTGTTTAAAGTCATTTCTGTGCCTGAAACGGGTCAAAATGGAAGCTTTTGAGTAAGCAAAACTCTGTAAAAATGGCAATTTTGGTCACTGTGAGGGTTTAAAAAGTGGTTATTCAACATGAGGCATGATCCAATTGACATTTTGAATCATTTTTGGTACAGTCCAAAAAATCAATATTCGGATGAAAAACGATGACTCCGGACCTGTCGAACGATACCAAAATGGTCTATAATGATGAAATTTCAACATTTAATCTTTTGACTCTAAATTACTGTTGGATGTGAATTATGACTTTGTCAACTGGAATAAGTGTGTTTAAAGTCATTTCTGTGCCTGAAACGGGTCAAAATGGAAGCTTTTGAGTTAGCAAAACTCTGTAAAAATGGCAATTTTGGTCACTGTGAGGGTTTAAAAAGTGCTTATTCAACATGAGGCATGATCCAATTGACATTTTGAATCATTTTTGGTACAGTCCAAAAAATCAATTTTCGGATGAAAAACGACGACTCCGGACCTGTCGAACGATCCCAAAATGGTCAATATGGATGAAATTTCAACATTTAATCTTTTGACTCTAAATTACTGTTGGATGTGAATTATGACTTTGTCAACTAGAATAAGTGTGTTTAAAGTCATTTCTGTGCCTGAAACGGGTCAAAATGGAAGCTTTTGAGTAAGCAAAACTCTGTAAAAATGGCAATTTTGGTCATTGTGAGGGTTTAAAAAGTGGTTATTCAACATGAGGCATGATCCAATTGACATTTTGAATCATTTTTGGTACAGTCCAAAAAATCAATTTTCGGATGAAAAACGATGACTCCGGACCTGTCGAACGATCCCAAAATGGTCTATAATGATGACATTTTAACATTTAATCTTTTGACTCTAAATTACTGTTGGATGTGAATTAGGACTTTGTCAACTAAAATAAGTGTGTTTAAAGTCATTTCTGTGCCTGAAACGGGTCAAAATTGAATCTTTTGAGTAAGCAAAACTCTGTAAAAATGGCAATTTTGGTCACTGTGAGGGTTTAAAAAGTGGTTATTCAACACAAGGCACGATCCAATTGACATTTTGAATGATTTTTGGTACAGTCCAAAAAATCAATTTTCGGATGAAAAACGATGACTCCGGACCTGTCGAACGATCCCAAAATGGTCAATATGGATGAAATTTCAACATTTAATCTTTTGACTCTAAATTACTGTTGGATGTGAATTATGACTTTGTCAACTAGAATAAGTGTGTTTAAAGTCATTTCTGTGCCTGAACCGGGTCAAAATGGAAGCTTTTGAGTAAGCAAAACTCTGTAAAAATGGCAATTTTGGTCACTGTGAGTGTTTAAAAAGTGGTTATTCAACATGAGGCATGATCCAATTGACATTTTGAATCATTTTTGGTACAGTCCAAAAAATCAATTTTCGGATGAAAAACGATGAATCCGGACCTGTCGAACGATACCAAAATGGTCTATAATGATGAAATTTCAACATTTAATCTTTTGACTCTAAATTACTGTTGGAAGTGAATTATGACTTTGTCAACTAGAATAAGTGTGTTTAAAGTCATTTCTGTGCCTGAAACGGGTCAAAATGGAAGCTTTTGAGTAAGCAAAACTCTGTAAAAAGGGCAGTTTTGGTCACTGTGAGGGTTTAAAAAGTGGTTATTCAACATGAGGCATGATCCAATTGACATTTTGAATCATTTTTGGTACAGTCCAAAAAATCAATTTTTGGATGAAAAACGATGACTCCGGACCTGTCGAACGATCCCAAAATGGTCAATATGGATGAAATTTCAACATTTAATCTTTTGACTCTAAATTACTGTTGGATGTGAATTATGACTTTGTCAACTAGAATAAGTGTGTTTAAAGTCATTTCTGTGCCTGAAACGGGTCAAAATGGAAGCTTTTGAGTAAGCAAAACTCTGTAAAAATGGCAATTTTGGTCATTGTGAGGGTTTAAAAAGTGGTTATTCAACATGAGGCATGATCCAATTGACATTTTGAATCATTTTTGGTACAGTCCAAAAAATCAATTTTCGGATGAAAAACGATGACTCCGGACCTGTCGAACGATCCCAAAATGGTCTATAATGATGACATTTTAATATTTAATCTTTTGACTCTAAATTACTGTTGGATGTGAATTAGGACTTTGTCAACTAAAATAAGTGTGTTTAAAGTCATTTCTGTGCCTGAAACGGGTCAAAATTGAATCTTTTGAGTAAGCAAAACTCTGTAAAAATGGCAATTTTGGTCACTGTGAGGGTTTAAAAAGTGGTTATTCAACACGAGGCACGATCCAATTGACATTTTGAATGATTTTTGGTACAGTCCAAAAAATCAATTTTCGGATGAAAAACGATGACTCCGGACCTGTCGAACGATCCCAAAATGGTCAATATGGATGAAATTTCAACATTTAATCTTTTGACTCTAAATTACTGTTGGATGTGAATTATGACTTTGTCAACTAGAATAAGTGTGTTTAAAGTCATTTCTGTGCCTGAACCGGGTCAAAATGGAAGCTTTTGAGTAAGCAAAACTCTGTAAAAATGGCAATTTTGGTCACTGTGAGTGTTTAAAAAGTGGTTATTCAACATGAGGCATGATCCAATTGACATTTTGAATCATTTTTGGTACAGTCCAAAAAATCAATTTTCGGATGAAAAACGATGAATCCGGACCTGTCGAACGATACCAAAATGGTCTATAATGATGAAATTTCAACATTTAATCTTTTGACTCTAAATTACTGTTGGAAGTGAATTATGACTTTGTCAACTAGAATAAGTGTGTTTAAAGTCATTTCTGTGCCTGAAACGGGTCAAAATGGAAGCTTTTGAGTAAGCAAAACTCTGTAAAAATGGCAGTTTTGGTCACTGTGAGGGTTTAAAAAGTGGTTATTCAACATGAGGCATGATCCAATTGACATTTTGAATCATTTTTGGTACAGTCCAAAAAATCAATTTTTGGATGAAAAACGATGACTCCGGACCTGTCGAACGATCCCAAAATGGTCAATATGGATGAAATTTCAACATTTAATCTTTTGACTCTAAATTACTGTTGGATGTGAATTATGACTTTGTCAACTAGAATAAGTGTGTTTAAAGTCATTTCTGTGCCTGAAACGGGTCAAAATGGAAGCTTTTGAGTAAGCAAAACTCTGTAAAAATGGCAATTTTGGTCATTGTGAGGGTTTAAAAAGTGGTTATTCAACATGAGGCATGATCCAATTGACATTTTGAATCATTTTTGGTACAGTCCAAAAAATCAATTTTCGGATGAAAAACGATGACTCCGGACCTGTCGAACGATCCCAAAATGGTCTATAATGATGACATTTTAATATTTAATCTTTTGACTCTAAATTACTGTTGGATGTGAATTAGGACTTTGTCAACTAAAATAAGTGTGTTTAAAGTCATTTCTGTGCCTGAAACGGGTCAAAATTGAATCTTTTGAGTAAGCAAAACTCTGTAAAAATGGCAATTTTGGTCACTGTGAGGGTTTAAAAAGTGGTTATTCAACACGAGGCACGATCCAATTGACATTTTGAATGATTTTTGGTACAGTCCAAAAAATCAATTTTCGGATGAAAAACGATGACTCCGGACCTGTCGAACGATCCCAAAATGGTCAATATGGATGAAATTTCAACATTTAATCTTTTGACTCTAAATTACTGTTGGATGTGAATTATGACTTTGTCAACTAGAATAAGTGTGTTTAAAGTCATTTCTGTGCCTGAACCGGGTCAAAATGGAAGCTTTTGAGTAAGCAAAACTCTGTAAAAATGGCAATTTTGGTCACTGTGAGTGTTTAAAAAGTGGTTATTCAACATGAGGCATGATCCAATTGACATTTTGAATCATTTTTGGTACAGTCCAAAAAATCAATTTTCGGATGAAAAACGATGAATCCGGACCTGTCGAACGATACCAAAATGGTCTATAATGATGAAATTTCAACATTTAATCTTTTGACTCTAAATTACTGTTGGATGTGAATTATGACTTTGTCAACTAGAATAAGTGTGTTTAAAGTCATTTCTGTGCCTGAAACGGGTCAAAATGGAAGCTTTTGAGTAAGCAAAACTCTGTAAAAATGGCAGTTTTGGTCACTGTGAGGGTTTAAAAAGTGGTTATTCAACATGAGGCATGATCCAATTGACATTTTGAATCATTTTTGGTACAGTCCAAAAAATCAATTTTCGGATGAAAAACGACGACTCCGGACCTGTCGAACGATCCCAAAATGGTCAATATGGATGAAATTTCAACATTTAATCTTTTGACTCTAAATTACTGTTGGATGTGAATTATGACTTTGTCAACTAGAATAAGCGTGTTTAAAGTCATTTCTGTGCCTGAAACGGGTCAAAATGGAAGCTTTTGAGTAAGCAAAACTCTGTAAAAATGGCAATTTTGGTCATTGTGAGGGTTTAAAAAGTGGTTATTCAACATGAGGCATGATCCAATTGACATTTTGAATCATTTTTGGTACAGTCCAAAAAATCAATTTTCGGATGAAAAACGATGACTCCGGACCTGTCGAACGATCATAAAATGGTCTATAATGATGAAATTTCAACATTTAATCTTTTGACTCTAAATTACTGTTGGAAGTGAATTATGACTTTGTCAACTAGAATAAGTGTGTTTAAAGTCATTTCTGTGCCTGAAACGGGTCAAAATGGAAGCTTTTGAGTAAGCAAAACTCTGTAAAAATGGCAGTTTTGGTCACTGTGAGGGTTTAAAAAGTGGTTATTCAACATGAGGCATGATCCAATTGACATTTTGAATCATTTTTGGTACAGTCCAAAAAATCAATTTTCGGATGAAAAACGACGACTCCGGACCTGTCGAACGATCCCAAAATGGTCAATATGGATGAAATTTCAACATTTAATCTTTTGACTCTAAATTACTGTTGGATGTGAATTATGACTTTGTCAACTAGAATAAGCGTGTTTAAAGTCATTTCTGTGCCTGAAACGGGTCAAAATGGAAGCTTTTGAGTAAGCAAAACTCTGTAAAAATGGCAATTTTGGTCATTGTGAGGGTTTAAAAAGTGGTTATTCAACATGAGGCATGATCCAATTGACATTTTGAATCATTTTTGGTACAGTCCAAAAAATCAATTTTCGGATGAAAAACGATGACTCCGGACCTGTCGAACGATCATAAAATGGTCTATAATAATGAAATTTCAACATTTAATCTTTTGACTCTAAATTACTGTTGGAAGTGAATTATGACTTTGTCAACTAGAATAAGTGTGTTTAAAGTCATTTCTGTGCCTGAAACGGGTCAAAATGGAAGCTTTTGAGTAAGCAAAACTCTGTAAAAATGGCAGTTTTGGTCACTGTGAGGGTTTAAAAAGTGGTTATTCAACATGAGGCATGATCCAATAGACATTTTGAATCATTTTTGGTACAGTCCAAAAAATCAATTTTTGGATGAAAAACGACAACTCCGGACCTGTCGAACGATCCCAAAATGGTCAATATGGATGAAATTTCAACATTTAATCTTTTGACTCTAAATTACTGTTGGATGTGAATTATGACTTTGTCAACTAGAATAAGTGTGTTTAAAGTCATTTCTGTGCCTGAAACGGGTCAAAATGGAAGCTTTTGAGTAAGCAAAACTCTGTAAAAATGGCAATTTTGGTCATTGTGAGGGTTTAAAAAGTGGTTATTCAACATGAGGCATGATCCAATTGACATTTTGAATCATTTTTGGTACAGTCCGAAAAATCAATTTTCGGATGAAAAACGATGACTCCGGACCTGTCGAACGATCCCAAAATGGTCTATAATGATGACATTTTAACATTTAATCTTTTGACTCTAAATTACTGTTGGATGTGAATTAGGACTTTGTCAACTAAAATAAGTGTGTTTAAAGTCATTTCTGTGCCTGAAACGGGTCAAAATTGAATCTTTTGAGTAAGCAAAACTCTGTAAAAATGGCAATTTTGGTCACTGTGAGGGTTTAAAAAGTGGTTATTCAACACGAGGCACGATCCAATTGACATTTTGAATGATTTTTGGTACAGTCCAAAAAATCAATTTTCGGATGAAAAACGATGACTCCGGACCTGTCGAACGATCCCAAAATGGTCAATATGGATGAAATTTCAACATTTAATCTTTTGACTCTAAATGACTGTTGGATGTGAATTATGACTTTGTCAACTAGAATAAGTGTGTTTAAAGTCATTTCTGTGCCTGAAACGGGTCAAAATGGAAGCTTTTGAGTAAGCAAAACTCTGTAAAAATGGCAATTTTGGTCAATGTGAGGGTTTAAAAAGTGTTTATTCAACATGAGGCATGATCCAATTGACATTTTGAATCATTTTTGGTACAGTCCAAAAAATCAATTTTTGGATGAAAAACGATGACTCCGGACCTGTCGAACGATCCCAAAATGGTCTATAATGATGACATTTCAACATTTAATCTTTTGACTCTAAATGACTGTTGGATGTGAATTATGACTTTGTCAACTAAAATAAGTGTGTTTAAAGTCATTTCTGTGCCTGAAACGGGTCAAAATGGAAGCTTTTGAGTAAGCAAAACTCTGTAGAAATGGCAATTTTGGTCACTGTGAGGGTTTAAAAAGTGGTTATTCAACATGAGGCATGATCCAAATGACATTTTGAATCTTTTTTGGTACAGTCCAAAAAAATCTATTTTTGGATGAAAAACAATGACTCCGGACCTGTCGAACGATCATAAAATGGTCTATAATGATGAAATTTCAACATTTAATCTTTTGACTCTAAATTACTGTTGGATGTGAATTATGACTTTGTCAACTAGAATAAGTGTGTTTAAAGTCATTTCTGTGCCTGAAACGGGTCAAAATTGAAGCTTTTGAGTAAGCAAAACTCTGTAAAAATGGCAATTTTGGTCACTGTGAGGGTTTAAAAAGTGGTTATTCAACATGAGGCATGATCCAATTGACATTTTGAATCATTTTTGGTACAGTCCAAAAAATCAATTTTCGGATGAAAAACGATGACTCCGGACCTGTCGAACGATACCAAAATGGTCTATAATGATGAAATTTCAACATTTAATCTTTTGACTCTAAATTACTGTTGGATGTGAATTATGACTTTGTCAACTAGAATAAGTGTGTTTAAAGTCATTTCTGTGCCTGAAACGGGTCAAAATGGAAGCTTTTGAGTAAGCAAAACTCTGTAAAAATGGCAGTTTTGGTCACTGTGAGGGTTTAAAAAGTGGTTATTCAACATGAGGCATGATCCAATTGACATTTTGAATCATTTTTGGTACAGTCCGAAAAATCAATTTTCGGATGAAAAACGACGACTCCGGCCCTGTCGAACGATCCCAAAATGGTCAATATGGATGAAATTTCAACATTTAATCTTTTGACTCTAAATTACTGTTGGATGTGAATTATGACTTTGTCAACTAGAATAAGTGTGTTTAAAGTCATTTCTGTGCCTGAAACGGGTCAAAATGGAAGCTTTTGAGTAAGCAAAACTCTGTAAAAATGGCAATTTTGGTCATTGTGAGGGTTTAAAAAGTGGTTATTCAACATGAGGCATGATCCAATTGACATTTTGAATCTTTTTTTGGTACAGTCCAAAAAATCAATTTTCGGATGAAAAACGATGACTCCGGACCTGTCGAACGATCATAAAATGGTCTATAATGATGACATTTCAACATTTAATCTTTTGACTCTAAATTACTGTTGGAAGTGAATTATGACTTTGTCAACTAGAATAAGTGTGTTTAAAGTCATTTCTGTGCCTGAAACGGGTCAAAATGGAAGCTTTTGAGTAAGCAAAACTCTGTAAAAATGGCAGTTTTGGTCACTGTGAGGGTTTAAAAAGTGGTTATTCAACATGAGGCATGATCCAATTGACATTTTGAATCATTTTTGGTACAGTCCAAAAAATCAATTTTCGGATGAAAAATGACGACTCCGGACCTGTCGAACGATCCCAAAATGGTCAATATGGATGAAATTTCAACATTTAATCTTTTGACTCTAAATTACTGTTGGATGTGAATTATGACTTTGTCAACTAGAATAAGTGTGTTTAAAGTCATTTCTGTGCCTGAAACGGGTCAAAATGGAAGCTTTTGAGTAAGCAAAACTCTGTAAAAATGGCAGTTTTGGTCACTGTGAGGGTTTAAAAAGTGGTTATTCAACATGAGGCATGATCCAATTGACATTTTGAATCATTTTTGGTACAGTCCAAAAAATCAATTTTTGGATGAAAAACGATGACTCCGGACCTGTCGAACGATCCCAAAATGGTCAATATGGATGAAATTTCAACATTTAATCTTTTGACTCTAAATTACTGTTGGATGTGAATTATGACTTTGTCAACTAGAATAAGTGTGTTTAAAGTCATTTCTGTGCCTGAAACGGGTCAAAATGGAAGCTTTTGAGTAAGCAAAACTCTGTAAAAATGGCAATTTTGGTCATTGTGAGGGTTTAAAAAGTGGTTATTCAACATGAGGCATGATCCAATTGACATTTTGAATCATTTTTGGTACAGTCCAAAAAATCAATTTTCGGATGAAAAACGATGACTCCGGACCTGTCGAACGATCCCAAAATGGTCTAAAATGATGACATTTTAACATTTAATCTTTTGACTCTAAATTACTGTTGGATGTGAATTAGGACTTTGTCAACTAAAATAAGTGTGTTTAAAGTCATTTCTGTGCCTGAAACGGGTCAAAATTGAATCTTTTGAGTAAGCAAAACTCTGTTAAAATGGCAATTTTGGTCACTGTGAGGGTTTAAAAAGTGGTTATTCAACACGAGGCACGATCCAATTGACATTTTGAATGATTTTTGGTACAGTCCAAAAAATCAATTTTCGGATGAAAAACGATGACTCCGGACCTGTCGAACGATCCCAAAATGGTCAATATGGATGAAATTTCAACATTTAATCTTTTGACTCTAAATTACTGTTGGATGTGAATTATGACTTTGTCAACTAGAATAAGTGTGTTTAAAGTCATTTCTGTGCCTGAACCGGGTCAAAATGGAAGCTTTTGAGTAAGCAAAACTCTGTAAAAATGGCAATTTTGGTCACTGTGAGTGTTTAAAAAGTGGTTATTCAACATGAGGCATGATCCAATTGACATTTTGAATCATTTTTGGTACAGTCCAAAAAATCAATTTTCGGATGAAAAACGATGAATCCGGACCTGTCGAACGATACCAAAATGGTCTATAATGATGAAATGTCAACATTTAATCTTTTGACTCTAAATTACTGTTGGAAGTGAATTATGACTTTGTCAACTAGAATAAGTGTGTTTAAAGTCATTTCTGTGCCTGAAACGGGTCAAAATGGAAGCTTTTGAGTAAGCAAAACTCTGTAAAAATGGCAGTTTTGGTCACTGTGAGGGTTTAAAAAGTGGTTATTCAACATGAGGCATGATCCAATTGACATTTTGAATCATTTTTGGTACAGTCCAAAAAATCAATTTTTGGATGAAAAACGATGACTCCGGACCTGTCGAACGATCCCAAAATGGTCAATATGGATGAAATTTCAACATTTAATCTTTTGACTCTAAATTACTGTTGGATGTGAATTATGACTTTGTCAACTAGAATAAGTGTGTTTAAAGTCATTTCTGTGCCTGAAACGGGTCAAAATGGAAGCTTTTGAGTAAGCAAAACTCTGTAAAAATGGCAATTTTGGTCATTGTGAGGGTTTAAAAAGTGGTTATTCAACATGAGGCATGATCCAATTGACATTTTGAATCATTTTTGGTACAGTCCAAAAAATCAATTTTCGGATGAAAAACGATGACTCCGGACCTGTCGAACGATCCCAAAATGGTCTATAATGATGACATTTTAATATTTAATCTTTTGACTCTAAATTACTGTTGGATGTGAATTAGGACTTTGTCAACTAAAATAAGTGTGTTTAAAGTCATTTCTGTGCCTGAAACGGGTCAAAATTGAATCTTTTGAGTAAGCAAAACTCTGTAAAAATGGCAATTTTGGTCACTGTGAGGGTTTAAAAAGTGGTTATTCAACACGAGGCACGATCCAATTGACATTTTGAATGATTTTTGGTACAGTCCAAAAAATCAATTTTCGGATGAAAAACGATGACTCCGGACCTGTCGAACGATCCCAAAATGGTCAATATGGATGAAATTTCAACATTTAATCTTTTGACTCTAAATTACTGTTGGATGTGAATTATGACTTTGTCAACTAGAATAAGTGTGTTTAAAGTCATTTCTGTGCCTGAACCGGGTCAAAATGGAAGCTTTTGAGTAAGCAAAACTCTGTAAAAATGGCAATTTTGGTCACTGTGAGTGTTTAAAAAGTGGTTATTCAACATGAGGCATGATCCAATTGACATTTTGAATCATTTTTGGTACAGTCCAAAAAATCAATTTTCGGATGAAAAACGATGAATCCGGACCTGTCGAACGATACCAAAATGGTCTATAATGATGAAATTTCAACATTTAATCTTTTGACTCTAAATTACTGTTGGATGTGAATTATGACTTTGTCAACTAGAATAAGTGTGTTTAAAGTCATTTCTGTGCCTGAAACGGGTCAAAATGGAAGCTTTTGAGTAAGCAAAACTCTGTAAAAATGGCAGTTTTGGTCACTGTGAGGGTTTAAAAAGTGGTTATTCAACATGAGGCATGATCCAATTGACATTTTGAATCATTTTTGGTACAGTCCAAAAAATCAATTTTCGGATGAAAAACGACGACTCCGGACCTGTCGAACGATCCCAAAATGGTCAATATGGATGAAATTTCAACATTTAATCTTTTGACTCTAAATTACTGTTGGATGTGAATTATGACTTTGTCAACTAGAATAAGCGTGTTTAAAGTCATTTCTGTGCCTGAAACGGGTCAAAATGGAAGCTTTTGAGTAAGCAAAACTCTGTAAAAATGGCAATTTTGGTCATTGTGAGGGTTTAAAAAGTGGTTATTCAACATGAGGCATGATCCAATTGACATTTTGAATCATTTTTGGTACAGTCCAAAAAATCAATTTTCGGATGAAAAACGATGACTCCGGACCTGTCGAACGATCATAAAATGGTCTATAATGATGAAATTTCAACATTTAATCTTTTGACTCTAAATTACTGTTGGAAGTGAATTATGACTTTGTCAACTAGAATAAGTGTGTTTAAAGTCATTTCTGTGCCTGAAACGGGTCAAAATGGAAGCTTTTGAGTAAGCAAAACTCTGTAAAAATGGCAGTTTTGGTCACTGTGAGGGTTTAAAAAGTGGTTATTCAACATGAGGCATGATCCAATTGACATTTTGAATCATTTTTGGTACAGTCCAAAAAATCAATTTTTGGATGAAAAACGATGACTCCGGACATGTCGAACGATCCCAAAATGGTCAATATGGATGAAATTTCAACATTTAATCTTTTGACTCTAAATTACTGTTGGATGTGAATTATGACTTTGTCAACTAGAATAAGTGTGTTTAAAGTCATTTCTGTGCCTGAAACGGGTCAAAATGGAAGCTTTTGAGTAAGCAAAACTCTGTAAAAATGGCAATTTTGGTCACTGTGAGGGTTTAAAAAGTGGTTATTCAACATGAGGCATGATCCAATTGACATTTTGAATCATTTTTGGTACAGTCCAAAAAATCAATATTCGGATGAAAAACGATGACTCCGGACCTGTCGAACGATACCAAAATGGTCTATAATGATGAAATTTCAACATTTAATCTTTTGACTCTAAATTACTGTTGGATGTGAATTATGACTTTGTCAACTGGAATAAGTGTGTTTAAAGTCATTTCTGTGCCTGAAACGGGTCAAAATGGAAGCTTTTGAGTTAGCAAAACTCTGTAAAAATGGCAATTTTGGTCACTGTGAGGGTTTAAAAAGTGCTTATTCAACATGAGGCATGATCCAATTGACATTTTGAATCATTTTTGGTACAGTCCAAAAAATCAATTTTCGGATGAAAAACGACGACTCCGGACCTGTCGAACGATCCCAAAATGGTCAATATGGATGAAATTTCAACATTTAATCTTTTGACTCTAAATTACTGTTGGATGTGAATTATGACTTTGTCAACTAGAATAAGTGTGTTTAAAGTCATTTCTGTGCCTGAAACGGGTCAAAATGGAAGCTTTTGAGTAAGCAAAACTCTGTAAAAATGGCAATTTTGGTCATTGTGAGGGTTTAAAAAGTGGTTATTCAACATGAGGCATGATCCAATTGACATTTTGAATCATTTTTGGTACAGTCCAAAAAATCAATTTTCGGATGAAAAACGATGACTCCGGACCTGTCGAACGATCCCAAAGTGGTCTATAATGATGACATTTTAACATTTAATCTTTTGACTCTAAATTACTGTTGGATGTGAATTAGGACTTTGTCAACTAAAATAAGTGTGTTTAAAGTCATTTCTGTGCCTGAAACGGGTCAAAATTGAATCTTTTGAGTAAGCAAAACTCTGTAAAAATGGCAATTTTGGTCACTGTGAGGGTTTAAAAAGTGGTTATTCAACACGAGGCACGATCCAATTGACATTTTGAATGATTTTTGGTACAGTCCAAAAAATCAATTTTCGGATGAAAAACGATGACTCCGGACCTGTCGAACGATCCCAAAATGGTCAATATGGATGAAATTTCAACATTTAATCTTTTGACTCTAAATTACTGTTGGATGTGAATTATGACTTTGTCAACTAGAATAAGTGTGTTTAAAGTCATTTCTGTGCCTGAACCGGGTCAAAATGGAAGCTTTTGAGTAAGCAAAACTCTGTAAAAATGGCAATTTTGGTCACTGTGAGTGTTTAAAAAGTGGTTATTCAACATGAGGCATGATCCAATTGACATTTTGAATCATTTTTGGTACAGTCCAAAAAATCAATTTTCGGATGAAAAACGATGAATCCGGACCTGTCGAACGATACCAAAATGGTCTATAATGATGAAATTTCAACATTTAATCTTTTGACTCTAAATTACTGTTGGAAGTGAATTATGACTTTGTCAACTAGAATAAGTGTGTTTAAAGTCATTTCTGTGCCTGAAACGGGTCAAAATGGAAGCTTTTGAGTAAGCAAAACTCTGTAAAAATGGCAGTTTTGGTCACTGTGAGGGTTTAAAAAGTGGTTATTCAACATGAGGCATGATCCAATTGACATTTTGAATCATTTTTGGTACAGTCCAAAAAATCAATTTTTGGATGAAAAACGATGACTCCGGACCTGTCGAACGATCCCAAAATGGTCAATATGGATGAAATTTCAACATTTAATCTTTTGACTCTAAATTACTGTTGGATGTGAATTATGACTTTGTCAACTAGAATAAGTGTGTTTAAAGTCATTTCTGTGCCTGAAACGGGTCAAAATGGAAGCTTTTGAGTAAGCAAAACTCTGTAAAAATGGCAATTTTGGTCATTGTGAGGGTTTAAAAAGTGGTTATTCAACATGAGGCATGATCCAATTGACATTTTGAATCATTTTTGGTACAGTCCAAAAAATCAATTTTCGGATGAAAAACGATGACTCCGGACCTGTCGAACGATCCCAAAATGGTCTATAATGATGACATTTTAATATTTAATCTTTTGACTCTAAATTACTGTTGGATGTGAATTATGACTTTGTCAACTAGAATAAGTGTGTTTAAAGTCATTTCTGTGCCTGAACCGGGTCAAAATGGAAGCTTTTGAGTAAGCAAAACTCTGTAAAAATGGCAATTTTGGTCACTGTGAGTGTTTAAAAAGTGGTTATTCAACATGAGGCATGATCCAATTGACATTTTGAATCATTTTTGGTACAGTCCAAAAAATCAATTTTCGGATGAAAAACGATGAATCCGGACCTGTCGAACGATACCAAAATGGTCTATAATGATGAAATTTCAACATTTAATCTTTTGACTCTAAATTACTGTTGGATGTGAATTATGACTTTGTCAACTAGAATAAGTGTGTTTAAAGTCATTTCTGTGCCTGAAACGGGTCAAAATGGAAGCTTTTGAGTAAGCAAAACTCTGTAAAAATGGCAGTTTTGGTCACTGTGAGGGTTTAAAAAGTGGTTATTCAACATGAGGCATGATCCAATTGACATTTTGAATCATTTTTGGTACAGTCCAAAAAATCAATTTTCGGATGAAAAACGACGACTCCGGACCTGTCGAACGATCCCAAAATGGTCAATATGGATGAAATTTCAACATTTAATCTTTTGACTCTAAATTACTGTTGGATGTGAATTATGACTTTGTCAACTAGAATAAGCGTGTTTAAAGTCATTTCTGTGCCTGAAACGGGTCAAAATGGAAGCTTTTGAGTAAGCAAAACTCTGTAAAAATGGCAATTTTGGTCATTGTGAGGGTTTAAAAAGTGGTTATTCAACATGAGGCATGATCCAATTGACATTTTGAATCATTTTTGGTACAGTCCAAAAAATCAATTTTCGGATGAAAAACGATGACTCCGGACCTGTCGAACGATCATAAAATGGTCTATAATGATGAAATTTCAACATTTAATCTTTTGACTCTAAATTACTGTTGGAAGTGAATTATGACTTTGTCAACTAGAATAAGTGTGTTTAAAGTCATTTCTGTGCCTGAAACGGGTCAAAATGGAAGCTTTTGAGTAAGCAAAACTCTGTAAAAATGGCAGTTTTGGTCACTGTGAGGGTTTAAAAAGTGGTTATTCAACATGAGGCATGATCCAATTGACATTTTGAATCATTTTTGGTACAGTCCAAAAAATCAATTTTTGGATGAAAAACGATGACTCCGGACATGTCGAACGATCCCAAAATGGTCAATATGGATGAAATTTCAACATTTAATCTTTTGACTCTAAATTACTGTTGGATGTGAATTATGACTTTGTCAACTAGAATAAGTGTGTTTAAAGTCATTTCTGTGCCTGAAACGGGTCAAAATGGAAGCTTTTGAGTAAGCAAAACTCTGTAAAAATGGCAATTTTGGTCACTGTGAGGGTTTAAAAAGTGGTTATTCAACATGAGGCATGATCCAATTGACATTTTGAATCATTTTTGGTACAGTCCAAAAAATCAATATTCGGATGAAAAACGATGACTCCGGACCTGTCGAACGATACCAAAATGGTCTATAATGATGAAATTTCAACATTTAATCTTTTGACTCTAAATTACTGTTGGATGTGAATTATGACTTTGTCAACTGGAATAAGTGTGTTTAAAGTCATTTCTGTGCCTGAAACGGGTCAAAATGGAAGCTTTTGAGTTAGCAAAACTCTGTAAAAATGGCAATTTTGGTCACTGTGAGGGTTTAAAAAGTGCTTATTCAACATGAGGCATGATCCAATTGACATTTTGAATCATTTTTGGTACAGTCCAAAAAATCAATTTTCGGATGAAAAACGACGACTCCGGACCTGTCGAACGATCCCAAAATGGTCAATATGGATGAAATTTCAACATTTAATCTTTTGACTCTAAATTACTGTTGGATGTGAATTATGACTTTGTCAACTAGAATAAGTGTGTTTAAAGTCATTTCTGTGCCTGAAACGGGTCAAAATGGAAGCTTTTGAGTAAGCAAAACTCTGTAAAAATGGCAATTTTGGTCATTGTGAGGGTTTAAAAAGTGGTTATTCAACATGAGGCATGATCCAATTGACATTTTGAATCATTTTTGGTACAGTCCAAAAAATCAATTTTCGGATGAAAAACGATGACTCCGGACCTGTCGAACGATCCCAAAATGGTCTATAATGATGACATTTTAACATTTAATCTTTTGACTCTAAATTACTGTTGGATGTGAATTAGGACTTTGTCAACTAAAATAAGTGTGTTTAAAGTCATTTCTGTGCCTGAAACGGGTCAAAATTGAATCTTTTGAGTAAGCAAAACTCTGTAAAAATGGCAATTTTGGTCACTGTGAGGGTTTAAAAAGTGGTTATTCAACACGAGGCACGATCCAATTGACATTTTGAATGATTTTTGGTACAGTCCAAAAAATAAATTTTCGGATGAAAAACGATGACTCCGGACCTGTCGAACGATCCCAAAATGGTCAATATGGATGAAATTTCAACATTTAATCTTTTGACTCTAAATGACTGTTGGATGTGAATTATGACTTTGTCAACTAGAATAAGTGTGTTTAAAGTCATTTCTGTGCCTGAAACGGGTCAAAATGGAAGCTTTTGAGTAAGCAAAACTCTGTAAAAATGGCAATTTTGGTCAATGTGAGGGTTTAAAAAGTGTTTATTCAACATGAGGCATGATCCAATTGACATTTTGAATCATTTTTGGTACAGTCCAAAAAATCAATTTTTGGATGAAAAACGATGACTCCGGACCTGTCGAACGATCCCAAAATGGTCTATAATGATGACATTTCAACATTTAATCTTTTGACTCTAAATGACTGTTGGATGTGAATTATGACTTTGTCAACTAAAATAAGTGTGTTTAAAGTCATTTCTGTGCCTGAAACGGGTCAAAATGGAAGCTTTTGAGTTAGCAAAACTCTGTAAAAATGGCAATTTTGGTCACTGTGAGGGTTTAAAAAGTGCTTATTCAACATGAGGCATGATCCAATTGACATTTTGAATCATTTTTGGTACAGTCCAAAAAATCAATTTTCGGATGAAAAACGACGACTCCGGACCTGTCGAACGATCCCAAAATGGTCAATATGGATGAAATTTCAACATTTAATCTTTTGACTCTAAATTACTGTTGGATGTGAATTATGACTTTGTCAACTAGAATAAGTGTGTTTAAAGTCATTTCTGTGCCTGAAACGGGTCAAAATGGAAGCTTTTGAGTAAGCAAAACTCTGTAAAAATGGCAATTTTGGTCATTGTGAGGGTTTAAAAAGTGGTTATTCAACATGAGGCATGATCCAATTGACATTTTGAATCATTTTTGGTACAGTCCAAAAAATCAATTTTCGGATGAAAAACGATGACTCCGGACCTGTCGAACGATCCCAAAATGGTCTATAATGATGACATTTTAACATTTAATCTTTTGACTCTAAATTACTGTTGGATGTGAATTAGGACTTTGTCAACTAAAATAAGTGTGTTTAAAGTCATTTCTGTGCCTGAAACGGGTCAAAATTGAATCTTTTGAGTAAGCAAAACTCTGTAAAAATGGCAATTTTGGTCACTGTGAGGGTTTAAAAAGTGGTTATTCAACACGAGGCACGATCCAATTGACATTTTGAATGATTTTTGGTACAGTCCAAAAAATCAATTTTCGGATGAAAAACGATGACTCCGGACCTGTCGAACGATCCCAAAATGGTCAATATGGATGAAATTTCAACATTTAATCTTTTGACTCTAAATTACTGTTGGATGTGAATTATGACTTTGTCAACTAGAATAAGTGTGTTTAAAGTCATTTCTGTGCCTGAACCGGGTCAAAATGGAAGCTTTTGAGTAAGCAAAACTCTGTAAAAATGGCAATTTTGGTCACTGTGAGTGTTTAAAAAGTGGTTATTCAACATGAGGCATGATCCAATTGACATTTTGAATCATTTTTGGTACAGTCCAAAAAATCAATTTTCGGATGAAAAACGATGAATCCGGACCTGTCGAACGATACCAAAATGGTCTATAATGATGAAATTTCAACATTTAATCTTTTGACTCTAAATTACTGTTGGAAGTGAATTATGACTTTGTCAACTAGAATAAGTGTGTTTAAAGTCATTTCTGTGCCTGAAACGGGTCAAAATGGAAGCTTTTGAGTAAGCAAAACTCTGTAAAAATGGCAGTTTTGGTCACTGTGAGGGTTTAAAAAGTGGTTATTCAACATGAGGCATGATCCAATTGACATTTTGAATCATTTTTGGTACAGTCCAAAAAATCAATTTTCGGATGAAAAACGATGACTCCGGACCTGTCGAACGATCCCAAAATGGTCTATAATGATGACATTTTAACATTTAATCTTTTGACTCTAAATTACTGTTGGATGTGAATTAGGACTTTGTCAACTAAAATAAGTGTGTTTAAAGTCATTTCTGTGCCTGAAACGGGTCAAAATTGAATCTTTTGAGTAAGCAAAACTCTGTAAAAATGGCAATTTTGGTCACTGTGAGGGTTTAAAAAGTGGTTATTCAACACGAGGCACGATCCAATTGACATTTTGAATGATTTTTGGTACAGTCCAAAAAATCAATTTTCGGATGAAAAACGATGACTCCGGACCTGTCGAACGATCCCAAAATGGTCAATATGGATGAAATTTCAACATTTAATCTTTTGACTCTAAATGACTGTTGGATGTGAATTATGACTTTGTCAACTAGAATAAGTGTGTTTAAAGTCATTTCTGTGCCTGAAACGGGTCAAAATGGAAGCTTTTGAGTAAGCAAAACTCTGTAAAAATGGCAATTTTGGTCAATGTGAGGGTTTAAAAAGTGTTTATTCAACATGAGGCATGATCCAATTGACATTTTGAATCATTTTTGGTACAGTCCAAAAAATCAATTTTTGGATGAAAAACGATGACTCCGGACCTGTCGAACGATCCCAAAATGGTCTATAATGATGACATTTCAACATTTAATCTTTTGACTCTAAATGACTGTTGGATGTGAATTATGACTTTGTCAACTAAAATAAGTGTGTTTAAAGTCATTTCTGTGCCTGAAACGGGTCAAAATGGAAGCTTTTGAGTTAGCAAAACTCTGTAAAAATGGCAATTTTGGTCACTGTGAGGGTTTAAAAAGTGCTTATTCAACATGAGGCATGATCCAATTGACATTTTGAATCATTTTTGGTACAGTCCAAAAAATCAATTTTCGGATGAAAAACGACGACTCCGGACCTGTCGAACGATCCCAAAATGGTCAATATGGATGAAATTTCAACATTTAATCTTTTGACTCTAAATTACTGTTGGATGTGAATTATGACTTTGTCAACTAGAATAAGTGTGTTTAAAGTCATTTCTGTGCCTGAAACGGGTCAAAATGGAAGCTTTTGAGTAAGCAAAACTCTGTAAAAATGGCAATTTTGGTCATTGTGAGGGTTTAAAAAGTGGTTATTCAACATGAGGCATGATCCAATTGACATTTTGAATCATTTTTGGTACAGTCCAAAAAATCAATTTTCGGATGAAAAACGATGACTCCGGACCTGTCGAACGATCCCAAAATGGTCTATAATGATGACATTTTAACATTTAATCTTTTGACTCTAAATTACTGTTGGATGTGAATTAGGACTTTGTCAACTAAAATAAGTGTGTTTAAAGTCATTTCTGTGCCTGAAACGGGTCAAAATTGAATCTTTTGAGTAAGCAAAACTCTGTAAAAATGGCAATTTTGGTCACTGTGAGGGTTTAAAAAGTGGTTATTCAACACGAGGCACGATCCAATTGACATTTTGAATGATTTTTGGTACAGTCCAAAAAATCAATTTTCGGATGAAAAACGATGACTCCGGACCTGTCGAACGATCCCAAAATGGTCAATATGGATGAAATTTCAACATTTAATCTTTTGACTCTAAATTACTGTTGGATGTGAATTATGACTTTGTCAACTAGAATAAGTGTGTTTAAAGTCATTTCTGTGCCTGAACCGGGTCAAAATGGAAGCTTTTGAGTAAGCAAAACTCTGTAAAAATGGCAATTTTGGTCACTGTGAGTGTTTAAAAAGTGGTTATTCAACATGAGGCATGATCCAATTGACATTTTGAATCATTTTTGGTACAGTCCAAAAAATCAATTTTCGGATGAAAAACGATGAATCCGGACCTGTCGAACGATACCAAAATGGTCTATAATGATGAAATTTCAACATTTAATCTTTTGACTCTAAATTACTGTTGGAAGTGAATTATGACTTTGTCAACTAGAATAAGTGTGTTTAAAGTCATTTCTGTGCCTGAAACGGGTCAAAATGGAAGCTTTTGAGTAAGCAAAACTCTGTAAAAATGGCAATTTTGGTCACTGTGAGGGTTTAAAAAGTGGTTATTCAACATGAGGCATGATCCAATTGACATTTTGAATCATTTTTGGTACAGTCCAAAAAATCAATTTTCGGATGAAAAACGATGACTCCGGACCTGTCGAACGATACCAAAATGGTCTATAATGATGAAATTTCAACATTTAATCTTTTGACTCTAAATTACTGTTGGATGTGAATTATGACTTTGTCAACTAGAATAAGTGTGTTTAAAGTCATTTCTGTGCCTGAAACGGGTCAAAATGGAAGCTTTTGAGTAAGCAAAACTCTGTAAAAATGGCAGTTTTGGTCACTGTGAGGGTTTAAAAAGTGGTTATTCAACATGAGGCATGATCCAATTGACATTTTGAATCATTTTTGGTACAGTCCAAAAAATCAATTTTCGGATGAAAAACGATGACTCCGGACCTGTCGAACGATCATAAAATGGTCTATAATGATGAAATTTCAACATTTAATCTTTTGACTCTAAATTACTGTTGGAAGTGAATTATGACTTTGTCAACTAGAATAAGTGTGTTTAAAGTCATTTCTGTGCCTGAAACGGGTCAAAATGGAAGCTTTTGAGTAAGCAAAACTCTGTAAAAATGGCAGTTTTGGTCACTGTGAGGGTTTAAAAAGTGGTTATTCAACATGAGGCATGATCCAATTGACATTTTGAATCATTTTTGGTACAGTCCAAAAAATCAATTTTTGGATGAAAAACGATGACTCCGGACCTGTCGAACGATCCCAAAATGGTCAATATGGATGAAATTTCAACATTTAATTTTTTGACTCTAAATTACTGTTGGATGTGAATTATGACTTTGTCAACTAGAATAAGTGTGTTTAAAGTCATTTCTGTGCCTGAAACGGGTCAAAATGGAAGCTTTTGAGTAAGCAAAACTCTGTAAAAATGGCAATTTTGGTCATTGTGAGGGTTTAAAAAGTGGTTATTCAACATGAGGCATGATCCAATTGACATTTTGAATCATTTTTGGTACAGTCCAAAAAATCAATTTTCGGATGAAAAACGATGACTCCGGACCTGTCGAACGATCCCAAAATGGTCTATAATGATGACATTTTAACATTTAATCTTTTGACTCTAAATTACTGTTGGATGTGAATTAGGACTTTGTCAACTAAAATAAGTGTGTTTAAAGTCATTTCTGTGCCTGAAACGGGTCAAAATTGAATCTTTTGAGTAAGCAAAACTCTGTAAAAATGGCAATTTTGGTCACTGTGAGGGTTTAAAAAGTGGTTATTCAACACGAGGCACGATCCAATTGACATTTTGAATGATTTTTGGTACAGTCCAAAAAATCAATTTTCGGATGAAAAACGATGACTCCGGACCTGTCGAACGATCCCAAAATGGTCAATATGGATGAAATTTCAACATTTAATCTTTTGACTCTAAATTACTGTTGGATGTGAATTATGACTTTGTCAACTAGAATAAGTGTGTTTAAAGTCATTTCTGTGCCTGAACCGGGTCAAAATGGAAGCTTTTGAGTAAGCAAAACTCTGTAAAAATGGCAATTTTGGTCACTGTGAGTGTTTAAAAAGTGGTTATTCAACATGAGGCATGATCCAATTGACATTTTGAATCATTTTTGGTACAGTCCAAAAAATCAATTTTCGGATGAAAAACGATGAATCCGGACCTGTCGAACGATACCAAAATGGTCTATAATGATGAAATTTCAACATTTAATCTTTTGACTCTAAATTACTGTTGGATGTGAATTATGACTTTGTCAACTAGAATAAGTGTGTTTAAAGTCATTTCTGTGCCTGAAACGGGTCAAAATGGAAGCTTTTGAGTAAGCAAAACTCTGTAAAAATGGCAGTTTTGGTCACTGTGAGGGTTTAAAAAGTGGTTATTCAACATGAGGCATGATCCAATTGACATTTTGAATCATTTTTGGTACAGTCCAAAAAATCAATTTTCGGATGAAAAACGACGACTCCGGACCTGTCGAACGATCCCAAAATGGTCAATATGGATGAAATTTCAACATTTAATCTTTTGACTCTAAATTACTGTTGGATGTGAATTATGACTTTGTCAACTAGAATAAGCGTGTTTAAAGTCATTTCTGTGCCTGAAACGGGTCAAAATGGAAGCTTTTGAGTAAGCAAAACTCTGTAAAAATGGCAATTTTGGTCATTGTGAGGGTTTAAAAAGTGGTTATTCAACATGAGGCATGATCCAATTGACATTTTGAATCATTTTTGGTACAGTCCAAAAAATCAATTTTCGGATGAAAAACGATGACTCCGGACCTGTCGAACGATCATAAAATGGTCTATAATGATGAAATTTCAACATTTAATCTTTTGACTCTAAATTACTGTTGGAAGTGAATTATGACTTTGTCAACTAGAATAAGTGTGTTTAAAGTCATTTCTGTGCCTGAAACGGGTCAAAATGGAAGCTTTTGAGTAAGCAAAACTCTGTAAAAATGGCAGTTTTGGTCACTGTGAGGGTTTAAAAAGTGGTTATTCAACATGAGGCATGATCCAATTGACATTTTGAATCATTTTTGGTACAGTCCAAAAAATCAATTTTTGGATGAAAAACGATGACTCCGGACATGTCGAACGATCCCAAAATGGTCAATATGGATGAAATTTCAACATTTAATCTTTTGACTCTAAATTACTGTTGGATGTGAATTATGACTTTGTCAACTAGAATAAGTGTGTTTAAAGTCATTTCTGTGCCTGAAACGGGTCAAAATGGAAGCTTTTGAGTAAGCAAAACTCTGTAAAAATGGCAATTTTGGTCACTGTGAGGGTTTAAAAAGTGGTTATTCAACATGAGGCATGATCCAATTGACATTTTGAATCATTTTTGGTACAGTCCAAAAAATCAATATTCGGATGAAAAACGATGACTCCGGACCTGTCGAACGATACCAAAATGGTCTATAATGATGAAATTTCAACATTTAATCTTTTGACTCTAAATTACTGTTGGATGTGAATTATGACTTTGTCAACTGGAATAAGTGTGTTTAAAGTCATTTCTGTGCCTGAAACGGGTCAAAATGGAAGCTTTTGAGTTAGCAAAACTCTGTAAAAATGGCAATTTTGGTCACTGTGAGGGTTTAAAAAGTGCTTATTCAACATGAGGCATGATCCAATTGACATTTTGAATCATTTTTGGTACAGTCCAAAAAATCAATTTTCGGATGAAAAACGACGACTCCGGACCTGTCGAACGATCCCAAAATGGTCAATATGGATGAAATTTCAACATTTAATCTTTTGACTCTAAATTACTGTTGGATGTGAATTATGACTTTGTCAACTAGAATAAGTGTGTTTAAAGTCATTTCTGTGCCTGAAACGGGTCAAAATGGAAGCTTTTGAGTAAGCAAAACTCTGTAAAAATGGCAATTTTGGTCATTGTGAGGGTTTAAAAAGTGGTTATTCAACATGAGGCATGATCCAATTGACATTTTGAATCATTTTTGGTACAGTCCAAAAAATCAATTTTCGGATGAAAAACGATGACTCCGGACCTGTCGAACGATCCCAAAATGGTCTATAATGATGACATTTTAACATTTAATCTTTTGACTCTAAATTACTGTTGGATGTGAATTAGGACTTTGTCAACTAAAATAAGTGTGTTTAAAGTCATTTCTGTGCCTGAAACGGGTCAAAATTGAATCTTTTGAGTAAGCAAAACTCTGTAAAAATGGCAATTTTGGTCACTGTGAGGGTTTAAAAAGTGGTTATTCAACACGAGGCACGATCCAATTGACATTTTGAATGATTTTTGGTACAGTCCAAAAAATCAATTTTCGGATGAAAAACGATGACTCCGGACCTGTCGAACGATCCCAAAATGGTCAATATGGATGAAATTTCAACATTTAATCTTTTGACTCTAAATGACTGTTGGATGTGAATTATGACTTTGTCAACTAGAATAAGTGTGTTTAAAGTCATTTCTGTGCCTGAAACGGGTCAAAATGGAAGCTTTTGAGTAAGCAAAACTCTGTAAAAATGGCAATTTTGGTCAATGTGAGGGTTTAAAAAGTGTTTATTCAACATGAGGCATGATCCAATTGACATTTTGAATCATTTTTGGTACAGTCCAAAAAATCAATTTTTGGATGAAAAACGATGACTCCGGACCTGTCGAACGATCCCAAAATGGTCTATAATGATGACATTTCAACATTTAATCTTTTGACTCTAAATGACTGTTGGATGTGAATTATGACTTTGTCAACTAAAATAAGTGTGTTTAAAGTCATTTCTGTGCCTGAAACGGGTCAAAATGGAAGCTTTTGAGTAAGCAAAACTCTGTAGAAATGGCAATTTTGGTCACTGTGAGGGTTTAAAAAGTGGTTATTCAACATGAGGCATGATCCAAATGACATTTTGAATCATTTTTGGTACAGTCCAAAAAAATCTATTTTTGGATGAAAAACGATGACTCCGGACCTGTCGAACGATCATAAAATGGTCTATAATGATGAAATTTCAACATTTAATCTTTTGACTCTAAATTACTGTTGGATGTGAATTATGACTTTGTCAACTAGAATAAGTGTGTTTAAAGTCATTTCTGTGCCTGAAACGGGTCAAAATTGAAGCTTTTGAGTAAGCAAAACTCTGTAAAAATGGCAATTTTGGTCACTGTGAGGGTTTAAAAAGTGGTTATTCAACATGAGGCATGATCCAATTGACATTTTGAATCATTTTTGGTACAGTCCAAAAAATCAATTTTCGGATGAAAAACGATGACTCCGGACCTGTCGAACGATACCAAAATGGTCTATAATGATGAAATTTCAACATTTAATCTTTTGACTCTAAATTACTGTTGGATGTGAATTATGACTTTGTCAACTAGAATAAGTGTGTTTAAAGTCATTTCTGTGCCTGAAACGGGTCAAAATGGAAGCTTTTGAGTAAGCAAAACTCTGTAAAAATGGCAGTTTTGGTCACTGTGAGGGTTTAAAAAGTGGTTATTCAACATGAGGCATGATCCAATTGACATTTTGAATCATTTTTGGTACAGTCCAAAAAATCAATTTTCGGATGAAAA
Organism: Lissotriton vulgaris; assembly: GCF_964263255.1. Lineage (NCBI taxonomy): Eukaryota > Metazoa > Chordata > Amphibia > Caudata > Salamandridae > Lissotriton > Lissotriton vulgaris. The sequence goes on from NW_028241802.1 coordinate 249,717, forward strand.
ACGACGACTCCGGCCCTGTCGAACGATCCCAAAATGGTCAATATGGATGAAATTTCAACATTTAATCTTTTGACTCTAAATTACTGTTGGATGTGAATTATGACTTTGTCAACTAGAATAAGTGTGTTTAAAGTCATTTCTGTGCCTGAAACGGGTCAAAATGGAAGCTTTTGAGTAAGCAAAACTCTGTAAAAATGGCAATTTTGGTCATTGTGAGGGTTTAAAAAGTGGTTATTCAACATGAGGCATGATCCAATTGACATTTTGAATAATTTTTGGTACAGTCCAAAAAATCAATTTTCGGATGAAAAACGATGACTCCGGACCTGTCGAACGATCATAAAATGGTCTATAATGATGAAATTTCAACATTTAATCTTTTGACTCTAAATTACTGTTGGAAGTGAATTATGACTTTGTCAACTAGAATAAGTGTGTTTAAAGTCATTTCTGTGCCTGAAACGGGTCAAAATGGAAGCTTTTGAGTAAGCAAAACTCTGTAAAAATGGCAATTTTGGTCACTGTGAGGGTTTAAAAAGTGGTTATTCAACATGAGGCATGATCCAATTGACATTTTGAATCATTTTTGGTACAGTCCAAAAAATCAATTTTCGGATGAAAAACGATGACTCCGGACCTGTCGAACGATACCAAAATGGTCTATAATGATGAAATTTCAACATTTAATCTTTTGACTCTAAATTACTGTTGGATGTGAATTATGACTTTGTCAACTAGAATAAGTGTGTTTAAAGTCATTTCTGTGCCTGAAACGGGTCAAAATGGAAGCTTTTGAGTAAGCAAAACTCTGTAAAAATGGCAGTTTTGGTCACTGTGAGGGTTTAAAAAGTGGTTATTCAACATGAGGCATGATCCAATTGACATTTTGAATCATTTTTGGTACAGTCCAAAAAATCAATTTTCGGATGAAAAACGATGACTCCGGACCTGTCGAACGATCATAAAATGGTCTATAATGATGAAATTTCAACATTTAATCTTTTGACTCTAAATTACTGTTGGAAGTGAATTATGACTTTGTCAACTAGAATAAGTGTGTTTAAAGTCATTTCTGTGCCTGAAACGGGTCAAAATGGAAGCTTTTGAGTAAGCAAAACTCTGTAAAAATGGCAGTTTTGGTCACTGTGAGGGTTTAAAAAGTGGTTATTCAACATGAGGCATGATCCAATTGACATTTTGAATCATTTTTGGTACAGTCCAAAAAATCAATTTTTGGATGAAAAACGATGACTCCGGACCTGTCGAACGATCCCAAAATGGTCAATATGGATGAAATTTCAACATTTAATTTTTTGACTCTAAATTACTGTTGGATGTGAATTATGACTTTGTCAACTAGAATAAGTGTGTTTAAAGTCATTTCTGTGCCTGAAACGGGTCAAAATGGAAGCTTTTGAGTAAGCAAAACTCTGTAAAAATGGCAATTTTGGTCATTGTGAGGGTTTAAAAAGTGGTTATTCAACATGAGGCATGATCCAATTGACATTTTGAATCATTTTTGGTACAGTCCAAAAAATCAATTTTCGGATGAAAAACGATGACTCCGGACCTGTCGAACGATCCCAAAATGGTCTATAATGATGACATTTTAACATTTAATCTTTTGACTCTAAATTACTGTTGGATGTGAATTAGGACTTTGTCAACTAAAATAAGTGTGTTTAAAGTCATTTCTGTGCCTGAAACGGGTCAAAATTGAATCTTTTGAGTAAGCAAAACTCTGTAAAAATGGCAATTTTGGTCACTGTGAGGGTTTAAAAAGTGGTTATTCAACACGAGGCACGATCCAATTGACATTTTGAATGATTTTTGGTACAGTCCAAAAAATCAATTTTCGGATGAAAAACGATGACTCCGGACCTGTCGAACGATCCCAAAATGGTCAATATGGATGAAATTTCAACATTTAATCTTTTGACTCTAAATTACTGTTGGATGTGAATTATGACTTTGTCAACTAGAATAAGTGTGTTTAAAGTCATTTCTGTGCCTGAACCGGGTCAAAATGGAAGCTTTTGAGTAAGCAAAACTCTGTAAAAATGGCAGTTTTGGTCACTGTGAGGGTTTAAAAAGTGGTTATTCAACATGAGGCATGATCCAATTGACATTTTGAATCATTTTTGGTACAGTCCAAAAAATCAATTTTCGGATGAAAAACGACGACTCCGGACCTGTCGAACGATCCCAAAATGGTCAATATGGATGAAATTTCAACATTTAATCTTTTGACTCTAAATTACTGTTGGATGTGAATTATGACTTTGTCAACTAGAATAAGCGTGTTTAAAGTCATTTCTGTGCCTGAAACTGGTCAAAATTGAAGCTTTTGAGTAAGCAAAACTCTGTAAAAATGGCAATTTTGGTCACTGTGAGTGTTTAAAAAGTGGTTATTCAACATGAGGCATGATCCAATTGACATTTTGAATCATTTTTGGTACAGTCCAAAAAATCAATTTTCGGATGAAAAACGATGAATCCGGACCTGTCGAACGATACCAAAATGGTCTATAATGATGAAATTTCAACATTTAATCTTTTGACTCTAAATTACTGTTGGATGTGAATTATGACTTTGTCAACTAGAATAAGTGTGTTTAAAGTCATTTCTGTGCCTGAAACGGGTCAAAATGGAAGCTTTTGAGTAAGCAAAACTCTGTAAAAATGGCAGTTTTGGTCACTGTGAGGGTTTAAAAAGTGGTTATTCAACATGAGGCATGATCCAATTGACATTTTGAATCATTTTTGGTACAGTCCAAAAAATCAATTTTCGGATGAAAAACGACGACTCCGGACCTGTCGAACGATCCCAAAATGGTCAATATGGATGAAATTTCAACATTTAATCTTTTGACTCTAAATTACTGTTGGATGTGAATTATGACTTTGTCAACTAGAATAAGCGTGTTTAAAGTCATTTCTGTGCCTGAAACGGGTCAAAATGGAAGCTTTTGAGTAAGCAAAACTCTGTAAAAATGGCAATTTTGGTCATTGTGAGGGTTTAAAAAGTGGTTATTCAACATGAGGCATGATCCAATTGACATTTTGAATCATTTTTGGTACAGTCCAAAAAATCAATTTTCGGATGAAAAACGATGACTCCGGACCTGTCGAACGATCATAAAATGGTCTATAATGATGAAATTTCAACATTTAATCTTTTGACTCTAAATTACTGTTGGAAGTGAATTATGACTTTGTCAACTAGAATAAGTGTGTTTAAAGTCATTTCTGTGCCTGAAACGGGTCAAAATGGAAGCTTTTGAGTAAGCAAAACTCTGTAAAAATGGCAGTTTTGGTCACTGTGAGGGTTTAAAAAGTGGTTATTCAACATGAGGCATGATCCAATTGACATTTTGAATCATTTTTGGTACAGTCCAAAAAATCAATTTTTGGATGAAAAACGATGACTCCGTACATGTCGAACGATCCCAAAATGGTCAATATGGATGAAATTTCAACATTTAATCTTTTGACTCTAAATTACTGTTGGATGTGAATTATGACTTTGTCAACTAGAATAAGTGTGTTTAAAGTCATTTCTGTGCCTGAAACGGGTCAAAATGGAAGCTTTTGAGTAAGCAAAACTCTGTAAAAATGGCAATTTTGGTCACTGTGAGGGTTTAAAAAGTGGTTATTCAACATGAGGCATGATCCAATTGACATTTTGAATCATTTTTGGTACAGTCCAAAAAATCAATTTTCGGATGAAAAACGATGACTCCGGACCTGTCGAACGATACCAAAATGGTCTATAATGATGAAATTTCAACATTTAATCTTTTGACTCTAAATTACTGTTGGATGTGAATTATGACTTTGTCAACTGGAATAAGTGTGTTTAAAGTCATTTCTGTGCCTGAAACGGGTCAAAATGGAAGCTTTTGAGTTAGCAAAACTCTGTAAAAATGGCAATTTTGGTCACTGTGAGGGTTTAAAAAGTGCTTATACAACATGAGGCATGATCCAATTGACATTTTGAATCATTTTTGGTACAGTCCAAAAAATCAATTTTCGGATGAAAAACGACGACTCCGGACCTGTCGAACGATCCCAAAATGGTCAATATGGATGAAATTTCAACATTTAATCTTTTGACTCTAAATTACTGTTGGATGTGAATTATGACTTTGTCAACTAGAATAAGTGTGTTTAAAGTCATTTCTGTGCCTGAAACGGGTCAAAATGGAAGCTTTTGAGTAAGCAAAACTCTGTAAAAATGGCAATTTTGGTCATTGTGAGGGTTTAAAAAGTGGTTATTCAACATGAGGCATGATCCAATTGACATTTTGAATCATTTTTGGTACAGTCCAAAAAATCAATTTTCGGATGAAAAACGATGACTCCGGACCTGTCGAACGATCCCAAAATGGTCTATAATGATGACATTTTAACATTTAATCTTTTGACTCTAAATTACTGTTGGATGTGAATTAGGACTTTGTCAACTAAAATAAGTGTGTTTAAAGTCATTTCTGTGCCTGAAACGGGTCAAAATTGAATCTTTTGAGTAAGCAAAACTCTGTAAAAATGGCAATTTTGGTCACTGTGAGGGTTTAAAAAGTGGTTATTCAACACGAGGCACGATCCAATTGACATTTTGAATGATTTTTGGTACAGTCCAAAAAATCAATTTTCGGATGAAAAACGATGACTCCGGACCTGTCGAACGATCCCAAAATGGTCAATATGGATGAAATTTCAACATTTAATCTTTTGACTCTAAATGACTGTTGGATGTGAATTATGACTTTGTCAACTAGAATAAGTGTGTTTAAAGTCATTTCTGTGCCTGAAACGGGTCAAAATGGAAGCTTTTGAGTAAGCAAAACTCTGTAAAAATGGCAATTTTGGTCAATGTGAGGGTTTAAAAAGTGTTTATTCAACATGAGGCATGATCCAATTGACATTTTGAATCATTTTTGGTACAGTCCAAAAAATCAATTTTTGGATGAAAAACGATGACTCCGGACCTGTCGAACGATCCCAAAATGGTCTATAATGATGACATTTCAACATTTAATCTTTTGACTCTAAATGACTGTTGGATGTGAATTATGACTTTGTCAACTAAAATAAGTGTGTTTAAAGTCATTTCTGTGCCTGAAACGGGTCAAAATGGAAGCTTTTGAGTAAGCAAAACTCTGTAGAAATGGCAATTTTGGTAACTGTGAGGGTTTAAAAAGTGGTTATTCAACATGAGGCATGATCCAAATGACATTTTGAATCATTTTTGGTACAGTCCAAAAAGATCTATTTTTGGATGAAAAACAATGACTCCGGACCTGTCGAACGATCATAAAATGGTCTATAATGATGAAATTTCAACATTTAATCTTTTGACTCTAAATTACTGTTGGATGTGAATTATGACTTTGTCAACTAGAATAAGTGTGTTTAAAGTCATTTCTGTGCCTGAAACGGGTCAAAATTGAAGCTTTTGAGTAAGCAAAACTCTGTAAAAATGGCAATTTTGGTCACTGTGAGGGTTTAAAAAGTGGTTATTCAACATGAGGCATGATCCAATTGACATTTTGAATCATTTTTGGTACAGTCCAAAAAATCAATTTTCGGATGAAAAACGATGACTCCGGACCTGTCGAACGATACCAAAATGGTCTATAATGATGAAATTTCAACATTTAATCTTTTGACTCTAAATTACTGTTGGATGTGAATTATGACTTTGTCAACTAGAATAAGTGTGTTTAAAGTCATTTCTGTGCCTGAAACGGGTCAAAATGGAAGCTTTTGAGTAAGCAAAACTCTGTAAAAATGGCAGTTTTGGTCACTGTGAGGGTTTAAAAAGTGGTTATTCAACATGAGGCATGATCCAATTGACATTTTGAATCATTTTTGGTACAGTCCAAAAAATCAATTTTCGGATGAAAAACGACGACTCCGGACCTGTCGAACGATCATAAAATGGTCTATAATGATGAAATTTCAACATTTAATCTTTTGACTCTAAATTACTGTTGGAAGTGAATTATGACTTTGTCAACTAGAATAAGTGTGTTTAAAGTCATTTCTGTGCCTGAAACGGGTCAAAATGGAAGCTTTTGAGTAAGCAAAACTCTGTAAAAATGGCAATTTTGGTCACTGTGAGGGTTTAAAAAGTGGTTATTCAACATGAGGCATGATCCAATTGACATTTTGAATCATTTTTGGTACAGTCCAAAAAATCAATTTTCGGATGAAAAACGATGACTCCGGACCTGTCGAACGATCATAAAATGGTCTATAATGATGAAATTTCAACATTTAATCTTTTGACTCTAAATTACTGTTGGAAGTGAATTATGACTTTGTCAACTAGAATAAGTGTGTTTAAAGTCATTTCTGTGCCTGAAACGGGTCAAAATGGAAGCTTTTGAGTAAGCAAAACTCTGTAAAAATGGCAGTTTTGGTCACTGTGAGGGTTTAAAAAGTGGTTATTCAACATGAGGCATGATCCAATTGACATTTTGAATCATTTTTGGTACAGTCCAAAAAATCAATTTTCGGAGGAAAAACGACGACTCCGGACCTGTCGAACGATCCCAAAATGGTCAATATGGATGAAATTTCAACATTTAATCTTTTGACTCTAAATTACTGTTGGATGTGAATTATGACTTTGTCAACTAGAATAAGTGTGTTTAAAGTCATTTCTGTGCCTGAAACGGGTCAAAATGGAAGCTTTTGAGTAAGCAAAACTCTGTAAAAATGGCAATTTTGGTCATTGTGAGGGTTTAAAAAGTGGTTATTCAACATGAGGCATGATCCAATTGACATTTTGAATCATTTTTGGTACAGTCCAAAAAATCAATTTTCGGATGAAAAACGATGACTCCGGACCTGTCGAACGATCATAAAATGGTCTATAATGATGAAATTTCAACATTTAATCTTTTGACTCTAAATTACTGTTGGAAGTGAATTATGACTTTGTCAACTAGAATAAGTGTGTTTAAAGTCATTTCTGTGCCTGAAACGGGTCAAAATGGAAGCTTTTGAGTAAGCAAAACTCTGTAAAAATGGCAGTTTTGGTCACTGTGAGGGTTTAAAAAGTGGTTATTCAACATGAGGCATGATCCAATTGACATTTTGAATCATTTTTGGTACAGTCCAAAAAATCAATTTTCGGATGAAAAACGATGACTCCGGACCTGTCGAACGATCCCAAAATGGTCAATATGGATGAAATTTCAACATTTAATCTTTTGACTCTAAATTACTGTTGGATGTGAATTATGACTTTGTCAACTAGAATAAGTGTGTTTAAAGTCATTTCTGTGCCTGAAACGGGTCAAAATGGAAGCTTTTGAGTAAGCAAAACTCTGTAAAAATGGCAATTTTGGTCATTGTGAGGGTTTAAAAAGTGGTTATTCAACATGAGGCATGATCCAATTGACATTTTGAATCATTTTTGGTACAGTCCAAAAAATCAATTTTCGGATGAAAAACGATGACTCCGGACCTGTCGAACGATCCCAAAATGGTCTATAATGATGACATTTTAACATTTAATCTTTTGACTCTAAATAACTGTTGGATGTGAATTAGGACTTTGTCAACTAAAATAAGTGTGTTTAAAGTCATTTCTGTGCCTGAAACGGGTCAAAATTGAATCTTTTGAGTAAGCAAAACTCTGTAAAAATGGCAATTTTGGTCACTGTGAGGGTTTAAAAAGTGGTTATTCAACACGAGGCACGATCCAATTGACATTTTGAATGATTTTTGGTACAGTCCAAAAAATCAATTTTCGGATGAAAAACGATGACTCCGGACCTGTCGAACGATCCCAAAATGGTCAATATGGATGAAATTTCAACATTTAATCTTTTGACTCTAAATTACTGTTGGATGTGAATTATGACTTTGTCAACTAGAATAAGTGTGTTTAAAGTCATTTCTGTGCCTGAAACGGGTCAAAATGGAAGCTTTTGAGTAAGCAAAACTCTGTAAAAATGGCAATTTTGGTCATTGTGAGGGTTTAAAAAGTGGTTATTCAACATGAGGCATGATCCAATTGACATTTTGAATCATTTTTGGTACAGTCCAAAAAATCAATTTTCGGATGAAAAACGATGACTCCGGACCTGTCGAACGATCCCAAAATGGTCTATAATGATGACATTTTAACATTTAATCTTTTGACTCTAAATAACTGTTGGATGTGAATTAGGACTTTGTCAACTAAAATAAGTGTGTTTAAAGTCATTTCTGTGCCTGAAACGGGTCAAAATTGAATCTTTTGAGTAAGCAAAACTCTGTAAAAATGGCAATTTTGGTCACTGTGAGGGTTTAAAAAGTGGTTATTCAACACGAGGCACGATCCAATTGACATTTTGAATGATTTTTGGTACAGTCCAAAAAATCAATTTTCGGATGAAAAACGATGACTCCGGACCTGTCGAACGATCCCAAAATGGTCAATATGGATGAAATTTCAACATTTAATCTTTTGACTCTAAATTACTGTTGGATGTGAATTATGACTTTGTCAACTAGAATAAGTGTGTTTAAAGTCATTTCTGTGCCTGAACCGGGTCAAAATGGAAGCTTTTGAGTAAGCAAAACTCTGTAAAAATGGCAATTTTGGTCACTGTGAGTGTTTAAAAAGTGGTTATTCAACATGAGGCATGATCCAATTGACATTTTGAATCATTTTTGGTACAGTCCAAAAAATCAATTTTCGGATGAAAAACGATGAATCCGGACCTGTCGAACGATACCAAAATGGTCTATAATGATGAAATTTCAACATTTAATCTTTTGACTCTAAATTACTGTTGGATGTGAATTATGACTTTGTCAACTAGAATAAGTGTGTTTAAAGTCATTTCTGTGCCTGAAACGGGTCAAAATGGAAGCTTTTGAGTAAGCAAAACTCTGTAAAAATGGCAGTTTTGGTCACTGTGAGGGTTTAAAAAGTGGTTATTCAACATGAGGCATGATCCAATTGACATTTTGAATCATTTTTGGTACAGTCCAAAAAATCAATTTTCGGATGAAAAACGACGACTCCGGACCTGTCGAACGATCCCAAAGTGGTCAATATGGATGAAATTTCAACATTTAATCTTTTGACTCTAAATTACTGTTGGATGTGAATTATGACTTTGTCAACTAGAATAAGTGTGTTTAAAGTCATTTCTGTGCCTGAAACGGGTCAAAATGGAAGCTTTTGAGTAAGCAAAACTCTGTAAAAATGGCAATTTTGGTCATTGTGAGGGTTTAAAAAGTGGTTATTCAACATGAGGCATGATCCAATTGACATTTTGAATCATTTTTGGTACAGTCCAAAAAAATCAATTTTCGGATGAAAAACGATGACTCCGGACCTGTCGAACGATCATAAAATGGTCTATAATGATGAAATTTCAACATTTAATCTTTTGACTCTAAATTACTGTTGGAAGTGAATTATGACTTTGTCAACTAGAATAAGTGTGTTTAAAGTCATTTCTGTGCCTGAAACGGGTCAAAATGGAAGCTTTTGAGTAAGCAAAACTCTGTAAAAATGGCAGTTTTGGTCACTGTGAGGGTTTAAAAAGTGGTTATTCAACATGAGGCATGATCCAATTGACATTTTGAATCATTTTTGGTACAGTCCAAAAAATCAATTTTTGGATGAAAAACGATGACTCCGGACATGTCGAACGATCCCAAAATGGTCAATATGGATGAAATTTCAACATTTAATCTTTTGACTCTAAATTACTGTTGGATGTGAATTATGACTTTGTCAACTAGAATAAGTGTGTTTAAAGTCATTTCTGTGCCTGAAACGGGTCAAAATGGAAGCTTTTGAGTAAGCAAAACTCTGTAAAAATGGCAATTTTGGTCACTGTGAGGGTTTAAAAAGTGGTTATTCAACATGAGGCATGATCCAATTGACATTTTGAATCATTTTTGGTACAGTCCAAAAAATCAATTTTCGGATGAAAAACGATGACTCCGGACCTGTCGAACGATACCAAAATGGTCTATAATGATGAAATTTCAACATTTAATCTTTTGACTCTAAATTACTGTTGGATGTGAATTATGACTTTGTCAACTGGAATAAGTGTGTTTAAAGTCATTTCTGTGCCTGAAACGGGTCAAAATGGAAGCTTTTGAGTTAGCAAAACTCTGTAAAAATGGCAATTTTGGTCACTGTGAGGGTTTAAAAAGTGCTTATTCAACATGAGGCATGATCCAATTGACATTTTGAATCATTTTTGGTACAGTCCAAAAAATCAATTTTCGGATGAAAAACGACGACTCCGGACCTGTCGAACGATCCCAAAATGGTCAATATGGATGAAATTTCAACATTTAATCTTTTGACTCTAAATTACTGTTGGATGTGAATTATGACTTTGTCAACTAGAATAAGTGTGTTTAAAGTCATTTCTGTGCCTGAAACGGGTCAAAATGGAAGCTTTTGAGTAAGCAAAACTCTGTAAAAATGTCAATTTTGGTCATTGTGAGGGTTTAAAAAGTGGTTATTCAACATGAGGCATGATCCAATTGACATTTTGAATCATTTTTGGTACAGTCCAAAAAATCAATTTTCGGATGAAAAACGATGACTCCGGACCTGTCGAACGATCCCAAAATGGTCTATAATGATGACATTTTAACATTTAATCTTTTGACTCTAAATTACTGTTGGATGTGAATTAGGACTTTGTCAACTAAAATAAGTGTGTTTAAAGTCATTTCTGTGCCTGAAACGGGTCAAAATTGAATCTTTTGAGTAAGCAAAACTCTGTAAAAATGGCAATTTTGGTCACTGTGAGGGTTTAAAAAGTGGTTATTCAACACGAGGCACGATCCAATTGACATTTTGAATGATTTTTGGTACAGTCCAAAAAATCAATTTTCGGATGAAAAACGATGACTCCGGACCTGTCGAACGATCCCAAAATGGTCAATATGGATGAAATTTCAACATTTAATCTTTTGACTCTAAATGACTGTTGGATGTGAATTATGACTTTGTCAACTAGAATAAGTGTGTTTAAAGTCATTTCTGTGCCTGAAACGGGTCAAAATGGAAGCTTTTGAGTAAGCAAAACTCTGTAAAAATGGCAATTTTGGTCAATGTGAGGGTTTAAAAAGTGTTTATTCAACATGAGGCATGATCCAATTGACATTTTGAATCATTTTTGGTACAGTCCAAAAAATCAATTTTTGGATGAAAAACGATGACTCCGGACCTGTCGAACGATCCCAAAATGGTCTATAATGATGACATTTCAACATTTAATCTTTTGACTCTAAATGACTGTTGGATGTGAATTATGACTTTGTCAACTAAAATAAGTGTGTTTAAAGTCATTTCTGTGCCTGAAACGGGTCAAAATGGAAGCTTTTGAGTAAGCAAAACTCTGTAGAAATGGCAATTTTGGTCACTGTGAGGGTTTAAAAAGTGGTTATTCAACATGAGGCATGATCCAAATGACATTTTGAATAATTTTTGGTACAGTCCAAAAAAATCTATTTTTGGATGAAAAACGATGACTCCGGACCTGTCGAACGATCATAAAATGGTCTATAATGATGAAATTTCAACATTTAATCTTTTGACTCTAAATTACTGTTGGAAGTGAATTTTGACTTTGTCAACTAGAATAAGTGTGTTTAAAGTCATTTCTGTGCTTGAAACAGGTCAAAATGGAAGCTTTTGAGTAAGCAAAACTCTGTAAAAATGGCAATTTTGGTCACTGTGAGGGTTTAAAAAGTGGTTATTCAACATGAGGCATGATCCAATTGACATTTTGAATCATTTTTGGTACAGTCCAAAAAATCAATTTTCGGATGAAAAACGATGACTCCGGACCTGTCGAACGATACCAAAATGGTCTATAATGATAAAATTTCAACATTTAATCTTTTGACTCTAAATTACTGTTGGATGTGAATTATGACTTTGTCAACTAGAATAAGTGTGTTTAAAGTCATTTCTGTGCCTGAAACGGGTCAAAATGGAAGCTTTTGAGTAAGCAAAACTCTGTAAAAATGGCAGTTTTGGTCACTGTGAGGGTTTAAAAAGTGGTTATTCAACATGAGGCATGATCCAATTGACATTTTGAATCATTTTTGGTACAGTCCAAAAAATCAATTTTCGGATGAAAAACGACGACTCCGGACCTGTCGAACGATCCCAAAATGGTCAATATGGATGAAATTTCAACATTTAATCTTTTGACTCTAAATTACTGTTGGATGTGAATTATGACTTTGTCAACTAGAATAAGTGTGTTTAAAGTCATTTCTGTGCCTGAAACGGGTCAAAATGGAAGCTTTTGAGTAAGCAAAACTCTGTAAAAATGGCAATTTTGGTCATTGTGAGGGTTTAAAAAGTGGTTATTCAACATGAGGCATGATCCAATTGACATTTTGAATCATTTTTGGTACAGTCCAAAAAATCAATTTTCGGATGAAAAACGATGACTCCGGACCTGTCGAACGATACCAAAATGGTCTATAATGATGAAATTTCAACATTTAATCTTTTGACTCTAAATTACTGTTGGATGTGAATTATGACTTTGTCAACTGGAATAAGTGTGTTTAAAGTCATTTCTGTGCCTGAAACGGGTCAAAATGGAAGCTTTTGAGTTAGCAAAACTCTGTAAAAATGGCAATTTTGGTCACTGTGAGGGTTTAAAAAGTGCTTATTCAACATGAGGCATGATCCAATTGACATTTTGAATCATTTTTGGTACAGTCCAAAAAATCAATTTTCGGATGAAAAACGACGACTCCGGACCTGTCGAACGATCCCAAAATGGTCAATATGGATGAAATTTCAACATTTAATCTTTTGACTCTAAATTACTGTTGGATGTGAATTATGACTTTGTCAACTAGAATAAGTGTGTTTAAAGTCATTTCTGTGCCTGAAACGGGTCAAAATGGAAGCTTTTGAGTAAGCAAAACTCTGTAAAAATGGCAATTTTGGTCATTGTGAGGGTTTAAAAAGTGGTTATTCAACATGAGGCATGATCCAATTGACATTTTGAATCATTTTTGGTACAGTCCAAAAAATCAATTTTCGGATGAAAAACGATGACTCCGGACCTGTCGAACGATCCCAAAATGGTCTATAATGATGACATTTTAACATTTAATCTTTTGACTCTAAATTACTGTTGGATGTGAATTAGGACTCTGTCAACTAAAATAAGTGTGTTTAAAGTCATTTCTGTGCCTGAAACGGGTCAAAATGGAAGCTTTTGAGTAAGCAAAACTCTGTAAAAATGGCAATTTTGGTCACTGTGAGGGTTTAAAAAGTGCTTATTCAACACGAGGCACGATCCAATTGACATTTTGAATGATTTTTGGTACAGTCCAAAAAATCAATTTTCGGATGAAAAACGATGACTCCGGACCTGTCGAACGATCCCAAAATGGTCAATATGGATGAAATTTCAACATTTAATCTTTTGACTCTAAATTACTGTTGGATGTGAATTAGGACTTTGTCAACTAAAATAAGTGTGTTTAAAGTCATTTCTGTGCCTGAAACGGGTCAAAATGGAAGCTTTTGAGTAAGCAAAACTCTGTAAAAATGGCAATTTTGGTCAATGTGAGGGTTTAAAAAGTGTTTATTCAACATGAGGCATGATCCAATTGAAATTTTGAATCATTTTTGGTACAGTCCAAAAAATCAATTTTTGGATGAAAAACGATGACTCCGGACCTGTCGAACGATCCCAAAATGGTCTATAATGATGACATTTCAACATTTAATCTTTTGACTCTAAATGACTGTTGGATGTGAATTATGACTTTGTCAACTAAAATAAGTGTGTTTAAAGTCATTTCTGTGCCTGAAACGGGTCAAAATGGAAGCTTTTGAGTAAGCAAAACTCTGTAAAAATGGCAATTTTGGTCACTGTGAGGGTTTAAAAAGTGGTTATTCAACATGAGGCATGATCCAATTGACATTTTGAATCATTTTTGGTACAGTCCAAAAAATCAATTTTCGGATGAAAAACGATGACTCCGGACCTGTCGAACGATACCAAAATGGTCTATAATGATGAAATTTCAACATTTAATCTTTTGACTCTAAATTACTGTTGGATGTGAATTATGACTTTGTCAACTAGAATAAGTGTGTTTAAAGTCATTTCTGTGCCTGAAACGGATCAAAATGGAAGCTTTTGAGTAAGCAAAACTCTGTAAAAATGGCAGTTTTGGTCACTGTGAGGGTTTAAAAAGTGGTTATTCAACATGAGGCATGATCCAATTGACATTTTGAATCATTTTTGGTACAGTCCAAAAAATCAATTTTCGGATGAAAAACGACGACTCCGGACCTGTCGAACGATCCCAAAATGGTCAATATGGATGAAATTTCAACATTTAATCTTTTGACTCTAAATTACTGTTGGATGTGAATTATGACTTTGTCAACTAGAATAAGTGTGTTTAAAGTCATTTCTGTGCCTGAAACGGGTCAAAATGGAAGCTTTTGAGTAAGCAAAACTCTGTAAAAATGGCAATTTTGGTCATTGTGAGGGTTTAAAAAGTGGTTATTCAACATGAGGCATGATCCAATTGACATTTTGAATCATTTTTGGTACAGTCCAAAAAATCAATTTTCCGATGAAAAACGATGACTCCGGACCTGTCGAACGATCCCAAAATGGTCTATAATGATGACATTTTAACATTTAATCTTTTGACTCTAAATTACTTTTGGATGTGAATTAGGACTCTGTCAACTAAAATAAGTAAGTTTAAAGTCATTTCTGTGCCTGAAACGGGTCAAAATTGAATCTTTTGAGTAAGCAAAACTCTGTAAAAATGGCAATTTTGGTCACTGTGAGGGTTTAAAAAGTGGTTATTCAACATGAGGCATGATCCAATTGACATTTTGAATCATTTTTGGTACAGTCCAAAAAATCAATTTTCGGATGAAAAACGACGACTCCGGACCTGTCGAACGATCATAAAATGGTCTATAATGATGAAATTTCAACATTTAATCTTTTGACTCTAAATTACTGTTGGAAGTGAATTATGACTTTGTCAACTAGAATAAGTGTGTTTAAAGTCATTTCTGTGCCTGAAACGGGTCAAAATGGAAGCTTTTGAGTAAGCAAAACTCTGTAAAAATGGCAATTTTGGTCACTGTGAGGGTTTAAAAAGTGGTTATTCAACATGAGGCATGATCCAATTGACATTTTGAATCATTTTTGGTACAGTCCAAAAAATCAATTTTCGGATGAAAAACGATGACTCCGGACCTGTCGAACGATCATAAAATGGTCTATAATGATGAAATTTCAACATTTAATCTTTTGACTCTAAATTACTGTTGGAAGTGAATTATGACTTTGTCAACTAGAATAAGTGTGTTTAAAGTCATTTCTGTGCCTGAAACGGGTCAAAATGGAAGCTTTTGAGTAAGCAAAACTCTGTAAAAATGGCAGTTTTGGTCACTGTGAGGGTTTAAAAAGTGGTTATTCAACATGAGGCATGATCCAATTGACATTTTGAATCATTTTTGGTACAGTCCAAAAAATCAATTTTCGGAGGAAAAACGACGACTCCGGACCTGTCGAACGATCCCAAAATGGTCAATATGGATGAAATTTCAACATTTAATCTTTTGACTCTAAATTACTGTTGGATGTGAATTATGACTTTGTCAACTAGAATAAGTGTGTTTAAAGTCATTTCTGTGCCTGAAACGGGTCAAAATGGAAGCTTTTGAGTAAGCAAAACTCTGTAAAAATGGCAATTTTGGTCATTGTGAGGGTTTAAAAAGTGGTTATTCAACATGAGGCATGATCCAATTGACATTTTGAATCATTTTTGGTACAGTCCAAAAAATCAATTTTCGGATGAAAAACGATGACTCCGGACCTGTCGAACGATCATAAAATGGTCTATAATGATGAAATTTCAACATTTAATCTTTTGACTCTAAATTACTGTTGGAAGTGAATTATGACTTTGTCAACTAGAATAAGTGTGTTTAAAGTCATTTCTGTGCCTGAAACGGGTCAAAATGGAAGCTTTTGAGTAAGCAAAACTCTGTAAAAATGGCAGTTTTGGTCACTGTGAGGGTTTAAAAAGTGGTTATTCAACATGAGGCATGATCCAATTGACATTTTGAATCATTTTTGGTACAGTCCAAAAAATCAATTTTCGGATGAAAAACGATGACTCCGGACCTGTCGAACGATCCCAAAATGGTCAATATGGATGAAATTTCAACATTTAATCTTTTGACTCTAAATTACTGTTGGATGTGAATTATGACTTTGTCAACTAGAATAAGTGTGTTTAAAGTCATTTCTGTGCCTGAAACGGGTCAAAATGGAAGCTTTTGAGTAAGCAAAACTCTGTAAAAATGGCAATTTTGGTCATTGTGAGGGTTTAAAAAGTGGTTATTCAACATGAGGCATGATCCAATTGACATTTTGAATCATTTTTGGTACAGTCCAAAAAATCAATTTTCGGATGAAAAACGATGACTCCGGACCTGTCGAACGATCCCAAAATGGTCTATAATGATGACATTTTAACATTTAATCTTTTGACTCTAAATAACTGTTGGATGTGAATTAGGACTTTGTCAACTAAAATAAGTGTGTTTAAAGTCATTTCTG